>NW_026042811.1:0-94312 GCF_023856365.1 Brienomyrus brachyistius
GTGAACGGCTGTGCTTGCAAATATATTTTCTTCTGAATAATTAGAAGGATAAGCATATTTTGTCGCCGCCGCGAGATAGTCATGCCATACACAGCTCTGCTCGTTTTTGTACTGTTACTGTGTTACTTAATTTGCGCATCCATGAATTTAACGTTGACATTAAGTCAACATTGACATTGACAACGTTGACATTAAGTGTTGCACCTATCTAGTGTTTTACTGTGAAGGGCATGTTATATCTCGTCTCTAAGTCGCACTATGGTCCAGGGGAATGCTATGTCATATCAGAATATGTGTCGATTATGTGGCAATATAAATATTTTATATTACTGTCAGTTTTAGTTTCAGAAATCCATCATTTGAGAAAAAAGGCCAGTCACGACAAATATATATGGAATATAACAACAGAGTTTAGGCAGCTGTATTTGTTTAAGTGTAAAGATGCACATAGAAACATGCATGAGCTCATCTGAGAATAAACTGAATGCAATGAAGATTTGTGACTCCTGCTGGAAAATGCGAATAGTGGCAGGGTCTTCAAGTAGTACATTTGTCTGAGAGTCAATTAATATTAGGAAAGGCACAGTTTTTTTTCAATGGCGCTAATTATCAAGAAGGAAATGGAGTACCCCAGCACCTGGTTTACGGGCACTGGAAGCTCCAGTATCAGTCAGACTTTCATGTAAGTATATGTGTGTTTAATGACTTAGCAGTTGGTTAAAGTAGACTTGTGCATGTTTCATCTTTACCAGGGGCAGAGGGGAAACTCAATAAATAGCCTTCTCTCACACTTCCAGACCTGCAGAACTGAGCATGTCCCCTGGTTTTGTGCATATGTCTGTAGGCTTTGAGTTTTTCCTATGGGGGCTTCAATTTCCTCCCAGAGTACAAATACGTGCAGATCAGTTGCATTGGGGAGTCCATACTGTGATGCTGAGTGGGTGTAGGAGGAGATTGAGAGATGAAACTCCGGATGATTTACTCCCTCGGCTAACTAACCAGAACAGGATCGTACCAATACCAAAATGATAAGTTTATAAATGTTTTTCACTACCCTGATTCATTCAGTTATTTATGTTTGTTAATTCCACCTCCCAAGCAAATACATAAATAAACAAACAAACAAATATTCAGGGGGAATGTGTCATAGGTGATAGAATCAGTGGATGAATCTAAAGAAAAAAAGTTATGATTTCTTTCTCTCCAAAACACAATGCAAAAAACTCTTAAGTTAGGTAAGACTAAGACATTGAAATTTTATGACAGTAGCATGATGCAGAGGAACAACAGAAGGAAAAATCTAACTAAACCTGAGTCAACTAGGACTAATTACACTAAATTAAGTGGAACACACAAAATACCTAAAACCACTTAATAAACAAGCAAGAAATATTACATTTGATTAACTATACTGATGCCTGAGGGAAGTTCTTGTGCTTAATGCAGCAAGTATGTACAGCTGCAGAGACACTACACATAGTGCAAATAAATTAAAAAGTATACAGTACACACACTGATTCCTGAAAAATCAAAATACCATGGAATACTAATGAAATACTTATCAGGATGATGATGACGATGATGATGATAATAATAGAAATAATAATGAATTAGTTTAGGGTATTATGCAATTGACATGTACAATTAAAAAAGAAATTGCACCAGACATTTCCTGTGGCAAAGAAGGGTTGCTTTGTGCCACGTTACTCAAGTCAATTCACTTTATTTTGTATAGTGCATTTTCACAGCCTTACATAGTCTCAAAGCACTTTACTTTGTCCCTGCCCAATTGTCCAGTGAGCAATATCAAGCCTGAAAAATTATAAAGCCACATTGGCAAGGATAAACTCAGTCATAGTAAGAAACCTTTGGAGGAACCAGAGTGAAAGGGGGAGCCCATCCTCCACAGGCAGAAGTCAGGTTAACAAAGTCCTGATCTATATGGTTCAATTAGTTAAGTCCGGATGTAAATACAGAATAACTGGCAGCAGGGCACACAGGAAAGACGTCACAGGCAGGAGGGCAGGCAGGAGGGTGGCACAGGCAGGACGTAATGGGCAGGAGGGCGGGCAGGCAGGGCAGCACAGGCAGAAGGGCTGGCGGGTAGCCAGAACTGTTTTGCCACTGCAGTCTGTTTTACAGTTTCATCTGCATTTGTTCCCACAAGGAATAACAACAGCTAATTTATGAACATGCTGCTTTTCAGAAAAGAAGTTTAATTTCTAGGAACATGACCAGTGCAAACATTTAGTGTTGACGGTTCTTTGTAAAATGGATGTTCTGTACTTTTATTGATCTGTCCGTCCATCCATCCATCCATCCATCCATCCATCCATTTTCTAACTACTTCTGATGAAGTTCCGGGTTATGAGGTATCCTGAAGCCCAGGCAATATGGGACACACACACACACATAGGGTATACCTATCTTTATGGGGCCCGCTCATTCACTTCTATGGGATAAATGCTAACGCTAACTATGACAAGCTTAACCCCCACCCTGCCCTAACCATAACCATAAGTAACCCAGCAAAATACAAGAGGTTTTGCATTTTTAGTTTTTCCATAGCAGTCACAGATTTTTATAAAATAGAGTTTTCCTGGTTTTCGGTTTCGTGGTCCCCATAAGGGAAAAAAAACAGGTATTTATCACGTTATGGGGTAGGATAGGTATACCCGCTCGCACACACACACACACACACACACACATGCACACAAATGGATAGATCAACACAGTTACTATGGATGTCGATCCTGCAATAATGAGACAGAACTATCATACTTAATAGGATCATATCCCTAGTTCTACATATGCATAATTATATTTTAAAAGATCCCACGCACCCAGCACATGAGATGTTTGAACTTCTGCTCTCTGGTAAACGTTACCGCAGTATGCATTGCAGAACAACCAGATTTAATAAGACCTTCTACCCCCAAAGCCATCAGAATACTAAATGCTAATGAACATAAGTTTATGTGAAACCCTACTCTCTCTTCCTCTCTGTGCACTTTATTACCACAACTGGTATTAAGTTTACTTTTTATTTATACAGTATAGTGCAATAATATAATCACGAATGGTGTGTGAGTGTGCCCTGTGATGGGCTGGCCCCCCATCCTGGGTTGTTCCCTGCCTCGTGCCCATTCCACATTCCGGGATAGGCTCCGGACCACCCGCGACCCAGTAGGATAAGCAGTTTGGAAAATGGATGGATGGATATAACTAACATAAGACAGACATTACACCTAACAAACAATAAACACGAAATAAAGGAGTGGACACAAAAAAAATGTAATGCAATGACCAGATTTAACACCTGGATTATGTCCCCCCTTAGTCTCCTTTGCTCGAGGCTAAACAGATTCAGCTCAGCTAACCTCTCCTCATTAGACATTCCTCTAAGACCAGGAATCATTCTCCCAGCTAAGCAAGCCTGAGTCCGGCTTCCACTCCCCCGATTCCCAGCAATGTTAACTTGGAAGGGCGTGTTCTGTATGCACAACTGAGACAACCCAGGTGGAGCTCAGCTTATCGGCTGGCAAAATTGCCTTCAGGTATCACCCACCCTAGTGAGAGTCCAAGCTAGGGCCGTTCTCAGAACTCACCCTAAACGAGGTCCTGCTCAAAAGTTGTAATGACCGCCTGAGGTACCTGTGAGCCTTGCCCGTAATGAGTCAGTGGGTGTAGCCGAGCTGACACGCTTTTGGGCGTCCAATTGCTGAGAACTCCCCTTCGGTTTTGACAAACTGTACGATCGCAAGCAGTGACAGCAGAGCCACAGACAAGCTCAACCAGCAGAGAGCGAATGGTAAGCACCCAACACCCGAAGGGCTCAACTGATCACATCCAAACGACTTCCTGATGGGATTGTGTACGTAACTGGTTTACTGTTGTTAATAGTGGTTGAACTTCTATGCAAGTCCCCTTGTTGGGGGAGAGGGAATGAATGAAAGCATAAGGTGAAATAAAACCTAAAATAAATCAAAAAGGTTAAACAGAAATCAAACCAAATGAATTGTGTTTCTTCTTCAATTGTAAACATAAATTAGTTATGCAACAATAACCTAATTGGATGTTAATGTATTGTGATCAAATTGATTTAGTCCATGAAGTTAATTCCTGCTTTCAGGCAAGAACCTGTGTGTCCAATTATGCGTGTTGTATCACCGCAGTTGACCACCAGAGACCCAACTCAGATGTTGTTAACCTACTATGGCGGACCACTAGAGGTGCAATTTCAATGGAGTGGCACTGCTATGGCTTGCCACTAGAAGCGCAATTTCAAATGGAGTGGTAGTTCTATGCCTGACCATCAGGGGAGCAATATCGAAATGGGGTCGTAGTTCTATGCCTGACCACTGGAGGCGCGATTTCGAAATGGAGTGGTAGTTCTATGCCTGACCACTAGAGGCGCAATTTCGAACTGGAGTGGTAGTTCTATGCCTGACCACTAGGGGCGCAATATCGAAATGGAGTGGTAGTTCTATGCCTGACCACCGGGGGCGCAATATCGAAATGGAGTGGTAGTTCTATGCCTGACCACTAGAGGCGCGATTTCGAAATGGAGTGGTTAGTTCTATGCCTGACCACTAGAGGCGCAATTTCGAAATGGAGTGGTAGTTCTATGCCTGACCACCGGGGGCGCAATATCGAAATGGAGTGGTAGTTCTATGCCTGACCACCGGGGGCGCAATATCGAAATGGAGTGGTAGTTCTATGCCTGACCACCGGGGGCGCAATATCGAAATGGAGTGGTAGTTCTATGCCTGACCACCGGGGGCGCAATATCGAAATGGAGTGGTAGTTCTATGCCTGGCCACTGGAGGCGCAATTTCGAAATGGAGTGGAAGTTCTATGCCTGACCACTAGAGGTAACCAAACGGTTGCCGACGCAAGATGAGTGACACACACATTTAATGCATGCGCATGCCGCTTGCGGCCTTCTTCTGTGCCTTGCACAGTATAAACCCCCTTAAAACAATTACTGAAGCGAGACGGCGCTCGCGTTACGGCGACGGATTTAAATTGTGAGTGCACTATAATTTGTCGCAAATGGTGCTTAACCACGGTGGGTCTCAAGCACAGGAGACTCCCAATTTCTAAATGACACACTCACAGCGCAAAGTTGTGTTAAACTTGCTTTGTCTACAGCAGGCACACACATACGAGTATGATCCTGATAGGTAACTAAGCTATCGGTCTTATGTCCAAGCGCAACATAATTTAGGTTAGAACCTCGTAACAAGTATTCCCGTTTGCTAATAGAGAGATCTCTCCCAGGATATATAGAAACGGAGAAACTCCGAATCGAACCTGGAAACAAAGCGCTACATCTGAGAATTTCGTCAGACATATGGTTAAGGGTCACTGCAGTTTAATACGAAAGAACTACAATGAAATAACCGAAAATAAAACAAAATAATATAACTACTAATAATAGAAATAAAAATAACTATAATAAGCCCTTATGATCCCGCTTAAATGCCTTCAGATTGCCATGAGTGCGACTTTGGCAACCAGTTCACAGTAGCGCTTCTTCACTGCACGTTCGGTCATAAAAAATTTAAATTGTGTGCTCAGAATAAGTTTAAACCTTCTGCCTTGTGATTATTAACCAATTGTTATGCCGAATGGTCGGCTCCTCCAAACTCAATTGCGAAACACTGTGAGTCTGTTAATGTGTGACTTAAATGGAACTCATTAATAACCAGTATCGCGTAATAACCTGGGTTAGAATAGAAGGCTCATACAACAAGCTGCGTCACCAGGTAATGTAAACGATCGGTAGCGAAGCTCCCCTCACGGCCAACGAGAGAGAGTCTCGCGATATTTCAGGCGAATTTGAGGTTTCAGAGCGTAGATCGCACAGGCAGGGATTCTTGTGAGCACTCAATGAACAGAGGCTGAAGTTGTGTAAAAGACATGCATTTATTCCTATAACTAACATAAGACAGACATTACACCTAACAAACAATAAACACGAAATAACGGAGTGGACACAAACAATGTAATCATGAAAATGCAATGACCAGATTTAAAATGAGTAACCTTAAAAGGGAAAATACTGTTCTGCAATGCAAGCAATTTTGCAAAAAATCTTATCTAGCTCTGATTTAAAAGAACCCAGGGTTTTAGCTTGTGTTACAATAACAGGAAGACTATTCCATACTCTAACTACACGCTGTGTACAGAAATGCTTCATCAAATTCGTTTTAAAATGTTCTCCAGCTAATTTCCACTTATGGCCACGAGTTCTGGTATTTAAACTAACATTGAAATAGTCATTTGGCTGAAAAGCATCCAGACCTGTTAGAATCTTAAACACCTGGATTATGTCCCCCCTTAGTCTCCTTTGCTCGAGGCTAAACAGATTCAGCTCAGCTAACCTCTCCTCATTAGACATTCCTCTAAGACCAGGAATCATTCTCGTTGCCCTACGTTGCACCTTTTCCAAGGCAGCAATGTCCTTCTTAAGGTATGGTAACCAAACCCGCACACAATATTCTAGGTGGGGTCTTACCAAGGAATTATGTTATCGTAGCATCACTTGCCTTGTCTTAAACTCCACACACCTAGAGATGCAATGTGCCTTCTCGCGTGGTGTTCCTGCAGAGGGAGTCTGTGAGTGCTGGAGATTGGGGGAGGGGGCAGTGTGGCTATGTCTGCTCTGTGTTCCTCCAGACGAGCAAAGAAGCTGTTTAGCTCCTTTGCTAAAAGGGCGTTGCTGTTAACAGTGACGGTGTTGTTGCCTTTGAAGTTTGTAATGTGTTGTATTCCCTGCCACACCCACTGTGGGTTGTTGTATGTGAAGTAGACCTCTATTTTCTGTTTCTCTGCCTGCCTGGCAACCTTGATGCCCCTATTCAGGTTAGCTCTGGCTGCACTCTGTGTTCTTGACTGCGCTGTCTTGTCCTGTAGTATTGTATTGTTGCTCTTGTGTTTATCTTGCACTTTCTCCCTCTGTTTGTGCTCCTTTCACTCTGTATAGTTCTATCTTGCCCGCACTTGTGTCATCTTGTGTTGTTTCTGTTTTTCTTCTTTGTCTTGCACCGTGGTCCAGGAGGAACAATGTTTCCTTTCACTGTGTACTGTGTATATTGCTGAAATAACAATAAACCCACTTGACCACCTGCCTCGATTCATCCTGAAGAGTTTTCCAATGTTGTTCAAAGGTCTGTTTGTTTCGGGTGAAGGACACGCCCCTGGACGTGCTGGATAAGGGGACCACAGATCAGTGTCCTCAGTCCTGCTTCTCCCTTCAAAGCTGAGAGGAAGATGACCCGCCTGCTGGTTCTGGTTTTGGCTTATGGAGCTCTGCTTATCTCCACAGAGGCCCAGCAAGATTACCACAGTCTCCCTGCACTCTACAAGACGGCCATTAAACTCGCAGTCGAAAATGCTCATCAAGGAACCCGTCAGCACATGAATTTCTATAACATCCAGGGCCGTCCGAAGGTAACTGCTGAGAAAGTGTTTACAAAAGTGTGAAACTTTCATCATCTGCAAGCTGAACTAATGAGAATCACATTGATTTTGATGTTTTAATTTCAATGCATATGATGCTTAATGTCTCTTCACAATGAAAGTGATGGTTGTATATCTCAGCCCTGGTCAATTTTACCTTCTCACAGTTTCTGAATCTGCTGCAGTCAAGTCTGTGACAGTTTGCCATTTTTTGGGTGATTATTGTTTGTTATATTGCCTTTAAAACAGTTGTAGGCAATTTTGTATATAACGTGTTTATGTGATTTAGATCAGCAGTGAATACATTGACATTGAGATTCTCTTGAGAGCAACAAAATGTCCAAAGTCAACTGCAACAGACCATCGGGCTGACTGTATTTTCATGGACAAGAGGGTAAGTAAAGAGTCACTGTGACTGTGAGCATTGGACATATCAGTTAGCAAATTAATTTAGGTTCATGTTAACTTTTTTGATGCCCTGCGGAGGAAAGTTAGCCAACAATAAAGTAACAAATAGATAGGTGGCCTCAAACAGCCAGTTCCATCACCTTATTCTCAAATTTTAGTAGGTTTACAGGCTTAAAGGCTGGATTACCAGGCAGTTGAAATCAGCCTTAAATGGCAGTGTGGTGTTTTGTGGTGAAAGGGCAATTAAATCTGGTCAGAGCAGGGTAGATGCGCAGTGTGAATTACCCTTTAAATTTACCTCTTTAAATAGTGAACTACAGGACCACTTAGCTTGATCGGAGGACAGTATTTTAATACAGAGCAGTGTTCAGTTAAACGGGATTTGTTGTTCATACTTTTAGATGAACTTGCTTTGTATAATATAGCCTTAAGGTGACCCTGCTTTGGAAGCTCTTTCCTCTAAAATTGTTCTGTGTCATTAAACCCTGCAGTCCAGCAGCTCTGCCTTAAATCTTTAGATATATCTTTACTACACCTTCTCTCACTGTATTTATTGCCCACCACTCTTTAAATACTGTTTTTGTGTGTCTGTGTGTTTTTGCAGCCATTCATTAACTGTAGAGTTTGCAGCAGACGGTCTGGTAATAATCTTACACATCCATCAATTGACTGTGTACCAAACAAGAAAGTGGATGAAGTAAGTGTAGAGAGTCTTAGCATTATGGAAATGTAACAGGTGTGTGAATTGTGTCTAAACATGTGGTTAAACTTTGATTGTGTTTGTACATGCAAAAATTTGATCAGAGTACTGTTTATTAATGACAAGGTTACTTTTAATCTGAACAACAGTGGCAGCACCAGGGAAAAGCTTGGGGGGGGGGCTCTAGCTCCTCCTCCAATGACCATAGTACCCCCACAGCACCCCCAAAATATTGGTTTCATTTTTTCTTTAACTATCTGTAAAATCTGCATATTGTGTAAGACATTTTTGCGGTTTTTATAGCATACTTGTAGTGTATTTTTTCTTCAAAGTACACATAGAGGCTCTGTGAGCTAGACGTTAGAATTTCATATTTTATCATATTTTATCCATGCTGTAGCTTATCGTGCTGTGTGCTTCTATACAGCATCTACATAAGCTGAAAAGCTAAAGCACCCGCTCTAAATAATCTCACTCCCCTATAGCACCTGTAGCATTAAGTCACTGGCGCTGCCACTGCTGAATAAACAACTCCAATCTGACTAAACCGCTTAACTTTTCCTCCCCATGTTACATTTCAGGACAAACGACGTAATATGTGTCCTTCTGATAAACCTCCTCTCAGATCTAAAACTGCCTTGGCTTCCAAGGACACTAAAGAAGCTGAAGGAGACTGTCTGGGCTGTTTCTGATGGCTGATGGTCCTGCAATGTGGACCAGAGGAGGAAACTGGAAGGGAAAATGCTTTGCTTTATATCATGCCCACCCAAAGCCCCCAGTGAGTAAGCCATAGGCGCCGATAGCATGGAAAAACTCCCAAGAAGGAAGAAACCTTGGGAGGGACCAAACTCAAAGGGGGAGCCCATCCTCCTGGGGCCGGCAAAGTGTAGGTGCAGGATCACAAAAAACTTAACGAGAGAATTCGACTGTCCCTCACAAAAACTGTAAAGTTTTAGTGGCTAAATTGCTTTTTCTATGCCTTTTCAAACAGGAGGAGATTTGTTTGGCTATATGTAGAAATTTTCTATACAATTTAGACAGCACAGAATCATTAACCTACTTTAATGAATTTATTTATACAACCACATATTTCACACATTTTGACATCAGTCATGCAGTGAAGATACAGTCTCTTTATTTCTTGACGCCAACCCTCCCCATTAATCCGGGCTTGGGACCAACACCTAGTTGAGCTGGCTTGCTCCCTTAAGTGGCTGGGTTAGGCTAAACTATGTACATATTTATAAAGACTACAATAAATTTATAAAGACCTCCCTAAATATGTAGTCTAACAAAACGCAGTTTAAAGAAGGTAGCCTACCTGGTAAACAAAGAAATTAAAAGGCCCACAGCATATAATCGGGCTATATTCCAAGCAGTTTTTAAGAACGTAACCTACATGGCGAAATTGAATTACTTTCTGGACCAACAAACGCAACCAGGCATGAACATTATGCACCTTCCTAGTCTTGATGTAAGTCGTCCTACAGATGAGGACGTTAGGCAGCCTTTAGATCCGACCCATCATGCACTGCAGTTTTTTGCAAATTCCTCAGACGGAAAACCATTAAATACCTCTTCTATTACCTTATATTACCTTATATTCATGTAATAAATATACAAATATCAATTAGTTGGAAATCAGCCAGACAGACGTAATTACTACAAATGGTTTCCACTGTATTTGTGACTCTGAGTGCCGCAGGCTTGGATGCAGTGCCGCACCATTTTGTAAGGCATGCACTGGCCAATCATGTAGCACTTCTCTCAGAAATATTAATGAGACATCACCTACCACCCTGCAAAAAAGAAATTTGCCGCTTGTCCCCCTGCACATGAGCCAACTTGGCTGCGTCAACCAGCGGAGCTCCGGAGCCTCTGGAGAAACACGCGGCAAAAAAGGCTCGCATGCGGTCTTCCAAAGTTTGGGAATACTTCAGTCATGACACCTTTTCTGCGCCTCTACTGTAGCTGGCGTTAATGATGCTGTTTCAGCCATTTTATATTTTCTGTTTACTTATTCTGTCATGTAAGACTGAGACAAATTATCGTTTACGACAATTCTTACACACTGTAGCCTGACTTGCTGACTTAAGTAAGTTTAACTATAAGCTACCTTTGCTAGTGTTTGTGAATAACATGTTTCTCTAGTTATGAAATTATTCCATGTTTTAGCATCTGTTTCAACATTAAAGTCAAATTGGTATACTGAAATATATAAAAACTATTGAACTATTAACTTAAGTCTAACATAGAAAATCCTACTGAATCTCTTAAGATTTTCCTTTTTTGTTAATGCACTAATGTTTAAGAAGTGTCTTAATAAATTGAATTTCAGATTTGTGTGTGGGTGGGAGTGGGTGAATTGTATTAAATTCATACATTCATTCTTTTGGCTCAGACATTACTGACCTAAAACAAATTGAGGCATTGGGTAAGTGCTTAAATTAGCTACTAAATGGCAAAAAATATTCTAAATATCACATTTTCCATTCTTCGGTATAATTTTAACGAATCACCTATGCTGCCAAACATTAACGCATAGATTGTCACAACACTCTATGTTTTAGTTCTTCTTTATGTGTATAGGACGGTGTGATGGTTCTGGTGGTGGGTGTGGCCGACGCTGCTCGCGATGTTTGGCTATGCTGCAGTCCCAGGGACCAAGTTGGAACACATTTCCACCTTCAAGCTTAGGTGGAAAAACGGCACCGAGACCCAGCAGCAGGACAACTTCACTTGTCCAGACAACCAGCCCTGCTTCATCATTGAAGTAAGCCCTGTGAACAGGAGCGAGATGTACTTCTGCAGTGGATGTTATAGCGGAAAGAACATCCCCATCCTCACGTCTGCCGGAGTGCCCCCTCAAGTGGGTGTGTGACTTAACTCGATGGATGAATTGGACAGAATGTACTGTTACTAGAGGTCGACCGATATGGGTTTTTCAATAGCCGATGCCGATATTTAGGAGTCAGGGTCAGGCGATGGCCGATATATGCTGCTGATTTTTTTTGGCCGATAATTGGACGTTTTCCCCTCTATTTGCATGGTAAAATATCACACTAATAATAACAAACGATACACAAAATTTCTCAATTTAGCATTTATTGAATACTCAACTTGGAAACAATAACACATTTATAAACAATAAAAATAGCAGCATCAGAATCTCTGTTAGTGCACAATATAGCAGCAAACTCCTCATGTTTGACGGAAGGAAATTTGTAAACAATACAAAAAGGAATAAGCATGTTATCTTCAGTTGTAATCCCACTTCCAGTCCCTGAGTCTTACTCACCACACTCATACTTCACAGCAATCAGACAGCAGTTAATTAACCAGAAGAGAAAAATGCAAAAACACAACAGAACTTGTAAATAATAACAAACTAATAGACAATAAAAATAGCAGCATCAGAATCTCTATTAGTGCCAAATATAGCAGCAAACTCCTCATGTCTGACGGAAGGAAAATTTGTAAATACACAAAGGAATGAGCACATCTTCAGTTTTAATCCCATTTCCAGTCCCTGAGTCTTCCTCATCCCACAAGCAGGCAAGGCATGTCACCCCGGTTGTGTGACACTTATTTTATATAATAAAATAAGTGCCCCCTGCGGCCCCAGATCCCGAGCAGCCGTCTCCGCTGCCTGCAGCTACCGCGCCCACGTCCGAGGCGCTTTCCCTGCCTGCAGCTCCCGGGCAGGCGCCCCCTCTGCAGCCTGCAGCTCCAGTCCCTGGCCCCACTCCAGTCCCTTCTCCCCCTGTGACTCTGGTACCCTCACCCCGACGAGCCCGACCCCGGCCACGGGTCCTTATGTCTGTGTCCCATAAGGGGAGAGGACACAGACGCACGGCTGGGGTCCCACCCGCCCAGCCCCCTGGCTCGCCCTCCCTCGCCGGCGCTAGGGCTTGGTCGGCGCCTGCGGGTCCTGGCCCTCCGGGTCGGCTGTCGTCTGCGGGTCCCCCTCCGCGGCCTCGTCGCCCTGCCTCGGTCCCTCCTCCGGCGTCTTATCGGTTGCCTGCGGGCCCCCCGACGGCGGCTCCTCATTCGCCTGCTGGTCCTCCCGCTCTGGCGTGTCGGAGGACGTCGCCGTCTGCTGCGGCTCCCCCTCTCTCCTTGCCCTCGCCAGGGTCCCTTCCAGCTCCTTCGTCCCCTTCCCTGGTCTCCCCTCCGACTCCCTCCTTCGTCCCTGCGTCTGTCCCTCACCCCGTCTCCTCGGCCCCTCCGGCTCCGGCCTCCCGGCCGCCTGCAGCCCTTCCGGCTGCCTCCCGTCGCCCGCTGGGTCTCCCTCGGGCTCCTCTTGGTTCCCCCTCCTTCTCTCCCTGGCCTCCCGTCTTTGTCCCTCCTGCCTCTGCTCCCCCTCGCTTTGTTCCTCCTGTCTCTGTCCCTCCTCTCTTTGTCCCTCGTCCCTCTGGCTTCTGCTCCTCTTTCCCCGATGTTCCCTTCGTTCACTCCCGGTCCTTTTGTCCTGCCTGTTCCCTCCGTGTCCCCCTTTCTGATCTGTTTCTCTGCCTTTCCTGTTTTATGTCAAGTCTTGTCCTGGCTCCTTCCCCTGTGCCAGTTCTGTCTGTCCGTTCTGTTCCCTGTCCCTCATTAATGAGGTTTTATATAGATATACATATATGCCCGGCTTGTCCGCTCCTCGTGTGTGCCACGCCCCCTGATTACCCACGTGTGCTTCCCTGATCGTCTCCTGCTTTGCCCGATTACTTTGATTAGTCATGACCTATTTTAAGTTCTGGTCTTACCTGTTTGCCCTGTCCGTCATTGTAGTTTGTCAATGCCTGCGTTCCGTCCTGCTCTACCCGCTCCGTTTCCCCGATTAAAGACCCGTTTTCACAAACACAAAAAATTGGTTCAGATAGGCGACGGACAATCTGATTGGCTCAGATAGGCGACGGACAATCTGATTGGCTCAGATAGGCGACGGACAATCTGATTGGCTCAGATAGGCGACGGACAATCTGATTGGCTCAGATAGGCGACGGACAATCTGATTGGCTCAGATAGGCGACGGACAATCTGATTGGCTCAGATAGGCGACGGACAATCTGATTGGCTCAGATAGGCGACGGACAATCTGATTGGCTCAGATAGGCGACGGACAATCTGATTGGCTCAGATAGGCGACGGACAATCTGATTGGCTCAGATAGGCGACGGACAATCTGATTGGCTCAGATAGGCGACGGACAATCTGATTGGCTCAGATAGGCGACGGACAATCTGATTGGCTCAGATAGGCGACGGACAATCTGATTGGCTCAGATAGGCGACGGACAATCTGATTGGCTCAGATAGGCGACGGACAATCTGATTGGCTCAGATAGGCGACGGACAATCTGATTGGCTCAGATAGGCGACGGACAATCTGATTGGCTCAGATAGGCGACGGACAATCTGATTGGCTCAGATAGGCGACGGACAATCTGTTTGGCTCAGATAGGCGACGGACAATCTGATTGGCTCAGATAGGCGACGGACAATCTGATTGGCTCAGATAGGCGACGGACAATCTGATTGGCTCAGATTGGCGACGGACAATCTGATTGGCTCAGATTGGCGACGGACAATCTGATTGGCTCAGATAGGCGACGGACAATCTGATTGGCTCAGATAGGCGACGGACAATCTGATTGGCTCAGATAGGCGACGGACAATCTGATTGGCTCAGATAGGCGACGGACAATCTGATTGGCTCAGATAGGCGACGGACAATCTGATTGGCTCAGATAGGCGACGGACAATCTGATTGGCTCAGATAGGCGACGGACAATCTGATTGGCTCAGATAGGCGACGGACAATCTGATTGGCTCAGATAGGCGACGGACAATCTGATTGGCTCAGATAGGCGACGGACAATCTGATTGGCTCAGATAGGCGACGGACAATCTGATTGGCTCAGATAGGCGACGGACAATCTGATTGGCTCAGATAGGCGACGGACAATCTGATTGGCTCAGATAGGCGACGGACAATCTGATTGGCTCAGATAGGCGACGGACAATCTGATTGGCTCAGATAGGCGACGGACAATCTGATTGGCTCAGATAGGCGACGGACAATCTGATTGGCTCAGATAGGCGACGGACAATCTGATTGGCTCAGATAGGCGACGGACAATCTGATTGGCTCAGATAGGCGACGGACAATCTGATTGGCTCAGATAGGCGACGGACAATCTGATTGGCTCAGATAGGCGACGGACAATCTGATTGGCTCAGATAGGCGACGGACAATCTGATTGGCTCAGATAGGCGACGGACAATCTGATTGGCTCAGATAGGCGACGGACAATCTGATTGGCTCAGATAGGCGACGGACAATCTGATTGGCTCAGATAGGCGACGGACAATCTGATTGGCTCAGATAGGCGACGGACAATCTGATTGGCTCAGATAGGCGACGGACAATCTGATTGGCTCAGATAGGCGACGGACAATCTGATTGGCTCAGATAGGCGACGGACAATCTGATTGGCTCAGATAGGCGACGGACAATCTGATTGGCTCAGATAGGCGACGGACAATCTGATTGGCTCAGATAGGCGACGGACAATCTGATTGGCTCAGATAGGCGACGGACAATCTGATTGGCTCAGATAGGCGACGGACAATCTGATTGGCTCAGATAGGCGACGGACAATCTGATTGGCTCAGATAGGCGACGGACAATCTGATTGGCTCAGATAGGCGACGGACAATCTGATTGGCTCAGATAGGCGACGGACAATCTGATTGGCTCAGATAGGCGACGGACAATCTGATTGGCTCAGATAGGCGACGGACAATCTGATTGGCTCAGATAGGCGACGGACAATCTGATTGGCTCAGATAGGCGACGGACAATCTGATTGGCTCAGATAGGCGACGGACAATCTGATTGGCTCAGATAGGCGACGGACAATCTGATTGGCTCAGATAGGCGACGGACAATCTGATTGGCTCAGATAGGCGACGGACAATCTGATTGGCTCAGATAGGCGACGGACAACCTGATTGGCTCAGATAGGCGACGGACAACCTGATTGGCTCAGATAGGCGACGGACAACCTGATTGGCTCAGATAGGCGACGGACAACCTGATTGGCTCAGATAGGCGACGGACAACCTGATTGGCTCAGATAGGCGACGGACAACCTGATTGGCTCAGATAGGCGACGGACAACCTGATTGGCTCAGATAGGCGACGGACAACCTGATTGGCTCAGATAGGCGACGGACAACCTGATTGGCTCAGATAGGCGACGGACAACCTGATTGGCTCAGATAGGCGACGGACAACCTGATTGGCTCAGATAGGCGACGGACAACCTGATTGGCTCAGATAGGCGACGGACAACCTGATTGGCTGATAGGCGACGGACAACCTGATTGGCTCAGATAGGCGACGGACAACCTGATTGGCTCAGATAGGCGACGGACAACCTGATTGGCTCAGATAGGCGACGGACAACCTGATTGGCTCAGATAGGCGACGGACAACCTGATTGGCTCAGATAGGCGACGGACAACCTGATTGGCTCAGATAGGCGACGGACAACCTGATTGGCTCAGATAGGCGACGGACAACCTGATTGGCTCAGATAGGCGACGGACAACCTGATTGGCTCAGATAGGCGACGGACAACCTGATTGGCTCAGATAGGCGACGGACAACCTGATTGGCTCAGATAGGCGACGGACAACCTGATTGGCTCAGATAGGCGACGGACAACCTGATTGGCTCAGATAGGCGACGGACAACCTGATTGGCTCAGATAGGCGACGGACAACCTGATTGGCTCAGATAGGCGACGGACAACCTGATTGGCTCAGATAGGCGACGGACAACCTGATTGGCTCAGATAGGCGACGGACAATCTGATTGGCTCAGATAGGCGACGGACAATCTGATTGGCTCAGATAGGCGACGGACAATCTGAGCCAATCAGATTGTCCGTCGCCTATCTGAGCCAATCAGATTGTCCGTCGCCTATCTGAGCCAATCAGATTGTCCGTCGCCTATCTGAGCCAATCAGATTGTCCGTCGCCTATCTGAGCCAATCAGATTGTCCGTCGCCTATCTGAGCCAATCAGATTGTCCGTCGCCTATCTGAGCCAATCAGATTGTCCGTCGCCTATCTGAGCCAATCAGATTGTCCGTCGCCTATCTGAGCCAATCAGATTGTCCGTCGCCTATCTGAGCCAATCAGATTGTCCGTCGCCTATCTGAGCCAATCAGATTGTCCGTCGCCTATCTGAGCCAATCAGATTGTCCGTCGCCTATCTGAGCCAATCAGATTGTCCGTCGCCTATCTGAGCCAATCAGATTGTCCGTCGCCTATCTGAGCCAATCAGATTGTCCGTCGCCTATCTGAGCCAATCAGATTGTCCGTCGCCTATCTGAGCCAATCAGATTGTCCGTCGCCTATCTGAGCCAATCAGATTGTCCGTCGCCTATCTGAGCCAATCAGATTGTCCGTCGCCTATCTGAGCCAATCAGATTGTCCGTCGCCTATCTGAGCCAATCAGATTGTCCGTCGCCTATCTGAGCCAATCAGATTGTCCGTCGCCTATCTGAGCCAATCAGATTGTCCGTCGCCTATCTGAGCCAATCAGATTGTCCGTCGCCTATCTGAGCCAATCAGATTGTCCGTCGCCTATCTGAGCCAATCAGATTGTCCGTCGCCTATCTGAGCCAATCAGATTGTCCGTCGCCTATCTGAGCCAATCAGATTGTCCGTCGCCTATCTGAGCCAATCAGATTGTCCGTCGCCTATCTGAGCCAATCAGATTGTCCGTCGCCTATCTGAGCCAATCAGATTGTCCGTCGCCTATCTGAGCCAATCAGATTGTCCGTCGCCTATCTGAGCCAATCAGATTGTCCGTCGCCTATCTGAGCCAATCAGATTGTCCGTCGCCTATCTGAGCCAATCAGATTGTCCGTCGCCTATCTGAGCCAATCAGATTGTCCGTCGCCTATCTGAGCCAATCAGATTGTCCGTCGCCTATCTGAGCCAATCAGATTGTCCGTCGCCTATCTGAGCCAATCAGATTGTCCGTCGCCTATCTGAGCCAATCAGATTGTCCGTCGCCTATCTGAGCCAATCAGATTGTCCGTCGCCTATCTGAGCCAATCAGATTGTCCGTCGCCTATCTGAGCCAATCAGATTGTCCGTCGCCTATCTGAGCCAATCAGATTGTCCGTCGCCTATCTGAGCCAATCAGATTGTCCGTCGCCTATCTGAGCCAATCAGATTGTCCGTCGCCTATCTGAGCCAATCAGATTGTCCGTCGCCTATCTGAGCCAATCAGATTGTCCGTCGCCTATCTGAGCCAATCAGATTGTCCGTCGCCTATCTGAGCCAATCAGATTGTCCGTCGCCTATCTGAGCCAATCAGATTGTCCGTCGCCTATCTGAGCCAATCAGATTGTCCGTCGCCTATCTGAGCCAATCAGATTGTCCGTCGCCTATCTGAGCCAATCAGATTGTCCGTCGCCTATCTGAGCCAATCAGATTGTCCGTCGCCTATCTGAGCCAATCAGATTGTCCGTCGCCTATCTGAGCCAATCAGATTGTCCGTCGCCTATCTGAGCCAATCAGATTGTCCGTCGCCTATCTGAGCCAATCAGATTGTCCGTCGCCTATCTGAGCCAATCAGATTGTCCGTCGCCTATCTGAGCCAATCAGATTGTCCGTCGCCTATCTGAGCCAATCAGATTGTCCGTCGCCTATCTGAGCCAATCAGATTGTCCGTCGCCTATCTGAGCCAATCAGATTGTCCGTCGCCTATCTGAGCCAATCAGATTGTCCGTCGCCTATCTGAGCCAATCAGATTGTCCGTCGCCTATCTGAGCCAATCAGATTGTCCGTCGCCTATCTGAGCCAATCAGATTGTCCGTCGCCTATCTGAGCCAATCAGATTGTCCGTCGCCTATCTGAGCCAATCAGATTGTCCGTCGCCTATCTGAGCCAATCAGATTGTCCGTCGCCTATCTGAGCCAATCAGATTGTCCGTCGCCTATCTGAGCCAATCAGATTGTCCGTCGCCTATCTGAGCCAATCAGATTGTCCGTCGCCTATCTGAGCCAATCAGATTGTCCGTCGCCTATCTGAGCCAATCAGATTGTCCGTCGCCTATCTGAGCCAATCAGATTGTCCGTCGCCTATCTGAGCCAATCAGATTGTCCGTCGCCTATCTGAGCCAATCAGATTGTCCGTCGCCTATCTGAACCAATCAGATTGTCCGTCGCCTATCTGAACCAATCAGATTGTCCGTCGCCTATCTGAACCAATCAGATTGTTTTTCTTACACAAAAAATTATTCCGTTTTCAAAACACTTTTGTGCAAGAAATGCTCCCATGAGCCTGTGTTTAGTGCCTACAGAGGTCTTCTTTTTGCCACTGGTACAGGAGAGTACGGGTCCCACCTTGCCACAGCCAGGCACCTCCACGCCATCGACGGGCCGCGGAATCTCGATGGAGCGCACGTTGCCGTACTTGCAACACTCCTCCCGGATGTCCTCCAGGATCTCCTCGTAGTCCTCGTCGTCCACCAGCTCCTCGGGCATGACCATGTTGAGGAGGCACAGCACCTCCGTGGGCATGCCGGAGCTCTGCAGCCGCTGCAGCCCTGGAACCTGCAGCGTCACCGGCGTCTCGATGATGGCCGTCTGTCCCGGGGGGCGACAAGAGTGTCAGATACCCCCTGATCGTCCAATCGTCTCGAGTAACAGCGAGAAATTTACATGGACCCAAATAAACCCAAGAAATAGGGGCATTAAGCTTCCTGGGAGGCACCCAGGAACCAAGTTGGGTTTAGGACATCAGAAAGGCGGCAGCCGAGGGCAAATACTCACAGCGTTGGCATTCTTAGCCCCCACGCTTGCCCGCTGGACGATGAGCTTCTTGTCTCCGAGCTGCATGCCATTGAGTCCAGCCACGGCCTGCGGGATGCATCCCACACAAGCGTCAGCAATTCCATCCGGAAGCCCCGAGTCACCCCAGACCTTCCAGCTGCTGCCCCACCTCACGCACCTGGTCAGTGGCACTGATGTCCACGTATTCACAGAAAGCATAACCCTTAGACAGTGACGTGGCACTGTCCTTCACAAGGTTGAAGGCCTTAAGAGGTCCGAACGACGTCAAGAGTTCCTTCACCTGGGCAAGAGGAGGAGACGCGGGGGGGCGATTAGCCCGACAGTCCAGGCACGGCGCCTCGCTAGAAATGCTAATCTTAACTGTGGGAGAAGCAGCATGTTAAACTTTGCAAAACGACATGAGGAAACAGTGAAGACATCAGGAAAATGGCTTTATGACAAGTGGCTCGACATTACGGTGCAACACTAGAGCTCAAAGCCCCCTGTGCCCTTTCTGCATGACTTACTTACTGGGAGCGTACAAAAGTAACTATTTTGATTCTTGTCAATGAATGATAACACAGATTCCCCCCCCCATCCTACAGCATATACAACACAACTGAATTCCTAATCAAGTTCTCTGATAATTCCAACTACGAATTTTGAAATATGGACCGAGTTGCATCTGATTTTAAGGGCCACAATAATTAAGCTAGATGGTATATAAAAAAAAAACTAAATAAAAACAGCTAATTATATGTTAAGTGTTCCATGTATACAATGTGGAGGGGGGGGGGCGACTCGGCAGAACACAAACCCAGCCGAATCACTGACTTCCTGTTCTTAAAACCAAGAACCACATTGGTGCAGTTAATTAGAGGGACAAAGCCTACAGGAGATAAACTCACAGGTAAAGCTAAGAGCCGCCACAGGGTCCTGCTAAAGGGGCCACGGCTTGAAGCCAAACAGGACGAAATAGCTCTGCTAACATCATTCCTCACTTATTCTACAGGAATCTACTGTAAAGCCGCATTAACCACTGACTTCAGAAAGGAGTCACCTGGGACACTGGCAGCCACAAGAGGGCGCTACCTCCTACCTTCTCTTAGGGGCAAAAAAAAAAAAAAAATCAAATTTATACCCTGTGATCAGCATAATAAGTCTCTCCCCAGCCTTCAACCCCCAAAAAAAGGACCCCATATGCTTAAGAGCACTCCAGGACAGAGCCCCCCCACAGGGGCAGGCCGTCGACAGGGAGGATATCCGTGCGAGGGACGGAATGTCTTACTTGCCTTGTGTTACATGTTGGCATGGCAGCAGTAGGTCAGTACTACTGAACAAATTATGAGCGAAGACTTAACGATCTTACAGGCCCCTAGCTGGGGACAAAGTGGGGAACAAAAATGAAAGAGCTGTAAGTATCAAAGCGGTAGCAGGGACTGCAAAAAAAATGTAAACACCAGGATACAAGCAGCGGTTTCCATTTCACCTGTCTATGGCACATTTACTGGCTTTGACGTGAAATACATTAACAGTTCTGCTGGATTCAAACTCTCTCCCCCCAGTGCTGCTTTGGTACAGCCTTCCTCTTGACTTGGATTACATGTGACTCACACTGGATAAGAAAGATTACGATGACAATCCGAAAAGGAGGAAAAAAATCAAAGAAAAACAAACTGACTGCACTTCTCACTTACCTTTCACTGAAACCGCGATCACTATCTTGTGGGCTGAGTCTTGCCATTTTTAACAGTTTAGGCTAAAGTGAGTGGGACACCGGAGCTCAAAATGTTACAATGCAGGGGTGGACGCAAAACGTTTTGCGATTAACTTTTGCAAAATAAATAGGTAAACTATTAAATGCCTGTATGGATTATGTCTATAATGGGCCGATTTCAGTGGGGTGGCGATATAGGAAGAAAAAAAAAAAATCATAAAAGATGCTAATGAGAAGTAGAAAATGTCTAAAATGTGACCCTTTCAACACTTTCAGAGTAAGACGACCTCATCTGTGCATGTTGTTATGGTAATATTATCCATCACTGACGTCATAACAGAATAGGGCATGGGGCACGATGTGAAAACTCCAGTGAAGCTGATAATCGTTCACCGGGAAAAAGGTCCGAAGTATTTTCTGCCTTTCGAGCGACACAGCAATGTAGGGAACGATTCTTCCGCAGCTCCCCATCGCTGTTAACGGGATGTGAAGTCATCGTTCTCAGTGTGCGGACATGGACGTGAGACACGGCACGTCTGCGAATACTGAAGCGTTTGGGGACTTGGTCGATCTCCCCCACATTTCAAGCACAGTCTATGGTAGTGTTTCCCAGCCCAGTCCTCGGGGGTACCCCCCCGGTCAGTCCACGTTTTTGCTTCCTCTCAGCACACCTGTACCAGGTATTCGGTGTTCCTGATTGGCTGGGAGCTAGGAGGGAGCGAAAATGTGGACAGTCGGCGGTTCCCCGAGGACTGCGATTGGGCAAACACAGGTGTACGGCAATGTGGAGGTATTCGTCAGTTAGGTGACGCGCAGATGACTCGATTTTAAATTTTCATGCAGCAAAACGACGCGGCTGATTCATCCGACTAACACTCAGCAATTAACCCGATATACAAATATTCCAGGGTACCCAGCAACAGGCAGCACAGGGACTGGCTACGTGACTGGTTTGGCAAGCCGCCAGCTGTAAGGCACGTTTCCCAAAGCCTTTGTTGCTAATAAGGTTATTTGCTAACAACATTAGATAACAACTGAATGGTTCCAACTATGCAAGTCGATAACATGAGGTTTTGGGAAACGTACCTTTTACATTAGCGGGGTCTCAATATCTTCATAATTTACAGCTGGATAAACAATGAGCGTAATGTAACTGTCAACTCATTACCTACATGTCTAATAAATGTTTAATAAATCCCATGAATATCTTTAAAAAAAAAAAAAAAAAACCTCAAATGTGCGGCTATTTTCAGCAGCTAGCTTTAAACATGATGCTGACATTTGACCCCCCAGTATCTTGTAATGAATTTTAAGCGGTGAGGTAACTTTGACAGGCTTTCTTTTCCTACTAATCAGTTACACAGAGACGAGTGTTTATTTTATGTATGTATGTGCGTGCGCGTGCGTGCGTGCGTGCGTGTGCGTGTGTGTGCATGCCTGCTTGAGTTCCACGTGCAGCAGTGGGACAGAAACACAGGAGGGTTGTGGGTCGGCTCCCCGGCGACAGAGACTGAGGGCGGGGTACCTGATCGTCACTGAGATAGTTGGGCAGGCCTCCGACAAAGAGCTTGTGTGGCGAGTCTGGAACCACGGTGGAGACGACCCCTGCAGACAGAGCGGCACGGCGCCCAAAGCCGGCCGATCACAGCAAACCGTCAACATGCCGGATAATGACCACGAGCAAACGGCGCGAGTGAAATAAGCCAACTTCAAATCAGTATGACGTCGTTATCTCCTATATAATATCAGATAAATGTAACTCCAGCAAAAAAATACCTAAATACTGGGGCAGTTTGACGACTGTTTTTTGTCTCTCCCATCTTGCTCTCCATGGGAGATGCTGACACATGCAGCACCAGTCAAAAGTATGGACACACCTGCTCTTAATGCATTTGTCTCTATTTTAGCTGTTATTCACCTTATAGTAAAAGGCCTTTGGGCATGGAAGTTATGCATATGAAGTACTGCAAAGACAAAATTTTTGTCTCTTCAAAATAGGAGCCATTGGCTTCGATGACAGCATTGCGGACTCAACCAGCTAACATATGTACCCACCTGGACCGTTTCTCCAACAGTCCTCGAGTTTCCACAAGTTCTGCGCGCAAGCTGGCTACCTTACTCTTACTCTCATCCAACTGATCCCAAACCAGCTCTATAGAGTTTAGGTTGGGGGGCTGTGGGGACCATCTCTTTCCTAGTTCACAAGGTAATAAGCTACTTGCATAACCTTCAAGGTGGGCTTTGGGTCATTATCTTGCTGAAAAACAAGTCATTTTCAGTAGGTGTGTCCAGAATTTTTAACTAGAATAGGAGCCAGCAACCCTAGAACAATTTGGGGGTTAGGGTCCTTGCTCAAGGGCCCAGTGGTGAAATCACTCTGCCAACCCTGCCAACCAGCAACCTTCTTTTCATGGGCAAACATCACAGAGCCACACAACACCCCTATGTTAACAGTAAGAAGTGAGTGACTGAGCTGTGTGTGTGTGTGTGTGGCTCAGCTGGTTAGGATGCCAGCGTTATCATCAGAAGATCACTGGTTCACATCACTGGTGATCACACCACTGGGCCGGCGAGTTTGCTCTAGGGACAGGCTGACCCTGATTTTTCAAAAAAAAAAAAAAAAAAAAACATTCTTCACTTTGGATAAAACTGTCTGCTAAATATTTACAACATTAAGTAAATAAAAGTGAAAGTCTCCCTCTTTATATGACAAGACATCCGCAGCTTGCGAAGGACAGTCAGTCCGTAACGAGTACAAAAAACTGGCCTTGCCGATCGGCTCTTCAAAGGTAAATAAAGATTAAGGTTATGACGGCGACAAGCAAAACGGACCTGGTACGTGGAAGGCGGGCTGCTCTGAGATGCCAGGCAGGGGGCGATAGTCGTGGGGCCGCCTGATTTTTAACGACTGACCCTGGAAAATGATGCCGTCGAAGGCCATTGCCTGCGTGGTCTCATCCACGGACCGAAACTAGGGCAGAACGAAGAACGTCGTTAATCAGGGAAGGCTGCGGTCTCCGCCTGGACACAGCAGCCATTAGGCAGGAAAGACTCTTACTTCAAGGAAGGCAAAGTTCTTGTCCTGGTTTATCTGAACAGCGAGGACGGGATTGGTGGGACCTTGACATAAGCCAGCCAATCGCATCTGGGTATTGAAGAAATCCGCCATGGCCTCCTAAAAAGACAGGCAGACACACTGAATGAAGACAGGCAGACGTCTGAAGACATCAAAACAGGCAAACGAGAAAAAAAATGACTGACAAGTCTAGTACATTTATCTATTTATTTTGCGGACACTTTCATCCAAAGCAACATACATTTCATTGAAGAAGCAGGACCAGACAGTTCCTAGAGCAAATAGTGCTTAAGGGCTGCGCTCGGGGGCCCAATGGTGAAATCACTCTGCTGCCCAAGGGATTTGAACCAACAACCTTCTTGTGACCGGCTCAGTGTCCTAACTCACTGAGCTACACATGACACCAGTATGCATGACAGAAGGCAACGCGGGACTTTGCCTGGACTCACCTCCGTCAGGCCGAAGGGGATGTTGCCGACATAAAGCCGCCTGGCCTGCCGGGTCATCTGGCTGCCGACCATCGGCACCTGGGTGGGCGTCACTGCCACGCCGCTGGTGGTGGATGTTGCCAGTAAAGCTATCGTGGGGATCTGCCCTGCAGCTGTGGGGAGGAGAAAGGGCTTCAAGACCCCAACCAGGGACGGCCAGAACATCCGGATCGTCGCCTTCATTTGCTTCTAACCCCTAGGTTTAAGCTCTCTTCACACTGTCTGAAATCATCCCAAGTGTTATTCCCTCTTTGACCAGCAGGGGGGAGGAGGGCACTCCAGAATAAATGCTTTCATTGCAACCAATATACCATAACCTTGCAATACTGAACTAGCACACATGGAAGCGTCGCATCCAAACCTTGCATTGCCTTGTACTGCATGGGGGTGATGTGCTCGAATCCCGGAGGGGGAACATCCCAGTACTTGTATGTCCTTTTCTTACGGCTTCTCCGAGGAGAGTAGCTGCCCAAACACAAAACAGAAGGTTGTTTTCCCCAAACAATACAGTGTAAACACTCAGAATCTGGCAAAAACAAACAGATGGCAGAATGTTTACATTTAACTTTGGATCGCAGGCAGTTTAAGGTCATGAGGGTGTGACCATGCGCCACTTTTTAGGCTGGCTTTGAGGTCCCATCGCTATGGCGGGGGCTACTTATAAACGCCAGTTAAAATTTAATATGGGTACAGTCCCCCTTCCCACCACGAAGAAACCAATTGGTTGATTGTGAAAGAAACTTGTTAAGAGGCCTCAAACCATGCTAGATATCAGCTTCAGTGCCTGTAACCGGGACCGTGAGGGGGGGTACCTGTGCTTCTTGTGCTCGCGTGAGCTGCTCCGTCGGTCACGACCCTTGCGGTCGCGGCTGCTGCTGCGCTTCTCGTGACTCCGCCCCCTGGAGTCCTTGCTCCAGCGGCGGTGCTTCTCGCCACGGCTCAGAGACCGGCTGCGGCTACGCTTCTTGTGTCGCTCCTTCTCCCGCTCTGGGGGACGACACCGTGGTACCAGTGAGACGGTGGGCGGAGCGACATGACTGCCCCCCTACCATCCATTTCGATAAATCCAAGATGTGTAACTCAGAGGGATTATGAATGTGTGTCCGGATGGTTGTGGGTTTGAAGCCCATGAGTCACAGAGTAATCATATTACCAACTTCCCTGGGGTGCTGGATGCTGACTGACCCAGCGCTATGCCTTAAAAGTCACTTACGGAGACCAAGATGTGGTACGGGGTCTAACTCCCCAGTTTCCTCACCAGAATGAAGCACCTCCATTCAATTCACATATTCAATCACACCCTCCTGAAACAAACACACCCATCTCTCAATGGCTAATAATTTCAAGGGCACAAGGACATCCCCTTGAATGTCAGTCTGTTGTGAAACAATAAAAACATAACCAGACTAATTAATGATATAGGAGCACAGTGGTGAGTACAGTTGCCTCACGCCTCCGAGTCTGGAGGCCTGAATTTTGCCTCTGCTCTCTGTATGGGGAATTTGCCTGGAATAGGCTCCAGGGGAGCCTGACTAAGATAACTGGTTGGACGATGGATGGGTAATTAATATCGTTTCAATCTGACAGACAGCACTTTATTAAACTAGCAATAAAATATCACCTTTCTATCCCAGCAGGTCCTTCATATAGAAGCTTAAATAAATCCCTGAAGGTGCAGTTTTCAGTGAAGCATTTAAACGCAGGTGCTGCTCGAGGAATCAGCTTCATGCATCAGTTATAACAGCGTTACGGTAATGCACCGCTGCAAAAGTACAGACACGGAGCGGCCAATGCATCTTACGTAAATCGGTAATAACCAATTACCGCAATCGCAGGCATAGTCAGAGCGCAGATATGAATGACTGGAACTGCTAGTTTATCAAACACGGCGGCACTTAGTGCTCGTCTAGCCGAATCAGGTCGTTTCGAATGACATTTTAGTGATTTAGTGATAAGGAGCTGATATGACAAGATTGCCATTTGATAGGTACATAAATCAATCCTACTTTCGACTCCGTTGTAACGCATGTTGTATATTTCAGTTGCGTTAGTATGGCTTAAGTTTATTCAGTTTACTGGATTCTCTGCACTTTAATGAAGTTATATGTGTATTGTTATATAACTGTACATCATTGTTAGTTACTGCTATCCGCTGTAAAGGTAGATACAGGTGCAAGACTTTGCAATAACGACCTAAAAGCAGTTGTTATGATTCCAGGGAACGCGGCTGATTTTTAGAGTCTATACATCATGAAGAAACGGCGATCGTGTGAGAAAGACTTATTCTGTACGGATGACAGGGCCAGCATTTCGGACCCAAGGGAAAGGCTATTGTGCATCGGAAAGAGACAAAATCATATCATTATATAGAAAACTCGTCGTAGTATTTAAAAACCAAGTAACTAACACTGTTATTAAGTGCGGACTTTAAATCAAGTGGTCGCGGTCGTTTTTATTTGCATAAAACTTTAAACGTGATCTTGAAAATATAACGCTTGCAACAAACATCCATGCATAGTGTGTTACTGCGAATGAAAATACGCGGGTCGCAATTTATGATCCAAGTGTATAATGGTAAATAATTAAATAAATAAAACCGCAGGCTTTCACATCGAGTGCACCCCAATAACGTTTCATTGAAATGTCCATGTTATGTACGCCGGGCACTGATGGATGCAGGCCTAGCGATCTCTATAACAATGCCAAGCAAAGAATGTCACTGATTTACCAAAGCGGTCAGTTTTCGGGGATCCTGCGGCAGCTGGGAGAAGAAGAATCGGGCAGGTTTCAGAATCGGCGAGCGCTCGGATAAAAGGCACCGATTTCCCAGCCGCGCTTTTCTTTTCGGAACCAGCAGAAGTGCCCTCTGCACCATCCTCGGCGCTAGGACACGCCGGCCACTTTATTACCCTAAAACAGGGAGCATACACCGATCTTCAAAGCCAAACTTACCTTGCCGATTTTCGCTTAACTGCTTCTCAAACTCATCGAAATCGGACATTTTTCAGTCCGTACTAAAGACGTATTGCAAAATAAGCAGAGGTCCAACAGTAGGCCTTTGAATGGGCTACAGGCTGCATTGGGTTCTGCTGCTTTTTCTTCCGAGTCGCCTGCCCCTCCTCCCCCGAAGTCATCGGCTCTTCCTCGGTTGTATCACACACAGGTTCGGAAACATTCGATGCGCATTACCGTCCCCTCCTGCACTGGAGGGTTAAGGACAACGTGATTATATCGAACCAAAATTGAAATGTGCAAGTTGACTTTCCTAGTTATACGTCTTCATTTTTATTCTGGGTTTAACAACCATGAGTTTATGACGTATTTTACATGATTAGTTGGCGACTGGACCTTATTGTTTATATCTCTTATTAAGGATCCATCCATCCATACATCAATTATCAAAACCACACACTTACAATCCGAGTCTAGTTTCATATGCTGCGCTGCTGAGCGACCCGCAGAATATTATGCATGAGTACAAGTCACAAGCCCCGTTTCCACTAACACGGGGCCGGTTCTAGCTTGGTGCCTTTTGAGACCGAGGCAAAAAGATGCAGACTCTCCCCGTCGGGGAATCGAACCCCGGTCTCCCACGTGACAGGCGGGGATACTCACCACTATACTAACGAGGAGATGTACGCGCACTACTTTTACATCTTCAAGATAAACAGCGGATGACTACTAACATTTGCGAGTAATCAATGACTGAGCTTCATGTCATGACCATGGTGCTCAAGAGAAGAAAAAATACATAATGTACGTCCACTGATACCAGAACAACCATATAGCTTTATACTAAGACGATGATTAAACGGAAAATTCCTTTACAAAACACTGCCACAAAATCATAGTTTCGCAATATTACATCGTGCAACGGGACACAGTGTAAGTACGTGAAGTCGGTAATTAAATCAAGAAAAAAAAGTGAGAGGAAAAGAATACTTTTCTATTATCATATTTTTCTAACTGGCCAAACTGAGTCATATTTTGATTATACACACTAACAGAAAAACAGTGCAAATCTCCGGTAGTCCGTTTCACTTGCGCTCCGCTATGGGGCAGTAACAAGCAGAGCTTAAGTGTGGAAGGAAAAAAAAAACACAGGACAGCATCAATCCCAACTTCACAAACGCCGGAGATCGAGATGCTGTAAGCATGACAATTAACATCTTTATCCAAGGGAACAGCTGCAAGACACAGATGCCGCGCCTAACAAAGGTAGGATCGATTCCGAAGTTCAGGCATTTACAGACGCGGACTCTTCTGGAGTTGATTTTTTTCGGGAGATACGCATCAACTTCAAAAGTATGAACCGCATTATATCTATATCTGTTATGACGTTGTAGCTATTGATACTGATGCATCACAAAAATAATTTAAATGTTTTTTCATTCTGACATATGTTCGTTCGGACGAGGATTTTATTATATGAGATAAGTTTTAAATGAAAACTTTTTTTAATCTATATGATTAATTCTCGAATCTAAGCCAGACTTCACATAAATCATTCATTCATAAATATAATGGAACATACAACATCCAGGTATCCATGAAATTTATGATCAGGCTATACGTTTGTGATAACAACAAAACAACACAACATGTATATTTACAATATATGGGCCTATTGTTTAATATTGCCTCCAAATTATAGCCAGACAATAACGCAATAGGCCGACATCAAACTATTTTCATGTAAAACAAAAGTGCTGGCAGTTTGCTTGTGCTTACAGACCCCGCCTTGAGCCCATCCAGAAAGATCCCAAAAATAACCGACAAGCAAAGGTTGTAACAATCTGAGCATGTTTAGTTTAATGTAATCAGGAGCCGAATTAATAACGCGAATAAATGATCAAACCGAAAGTCTGTAGTCGGGAATATCCGATAACGTCTTTGACGTGCAGTTAAGATAGTCAGAGGAAAAACCTTGTAGTTTACTTATATATATGCCTAAATATATGAGTGTGTCTCTCCGGTGATTTAATGATGAATATAACGATTACATATCAAATCACACATTAAGCAATTATTATATTACTAGGTTGAACGTTTTCACTATGTCTGTCGTCACCTTGATTTCACGATTTTGACTATTCTTCTTATCCCAGATTGAACAAGTCATTGTGGCGATGCAAGATCCCGACATGGGGATAAAGATGAAGAATCAAAGACTGTTAATCACAGTGATTCCACATGCGATGACAGGTGCACGATACATATTTTACTTTTTAAAAATAATTTTTCGTGCCGCCCGGGTTGTCTTACACCCGGCCGTGCAGTGTCCCGGGGGCCGGGTCCTAATGGTCATTTAAGCCCTTCACAGGAAAGCCCATACATCGGCGGTCTTCGGGAATCCTGTGCATTAAGACTGTCATCGATCTCCTTGCGCTCATATTTATTTATGTAATTTATTTATCGAGTTCAGCGTTTTTGATTTATGACGGCTTAATGCATTTCTCGACTCTAACTAGATGCCTTCCTCGCTATGCCTTCCCAGGAAATGATATCGTGGAGTGGCTAATTCAGAAGTACTCCATCATGGAAGAAGGTAGGGCCGAGAAGTATGTAGGGAAGCGTTACCTGGTGCTCTTATGTGAGGTTAATCGATTGTTTTTTTCCCTTCGTGACGACGATGGCGCCCCTGCTGGCGAAAGACGTCATCAGGTTTTTTTTTTTTTGTAATAAAATAACAGAAATAAACGAGTCTTTTGAATAATAAATACAAATGAAGTAATAGAATTTGTCATCCATACAACAGATTAGCCTAGCTGCATTTATGTGTAAGCATATGCAATTCACGTGTCTGACAGAAGCATGTTCTGTTCCATTGATATTGCTGAGCCTGTGAATTAATAAATGTCAGAATTGAGCTTGTCCATAACATAGACACCCCATTCGCCTGAAGCTTTTGGGATTTTCTTCCCCTGGCGTCAATTTATCTGCTGAATTATTTATCTTTCTGCTGAGAGGCTATTAGTACAAATAATCTGTAGGCCAGTCCCGAGTCGCGCCGCTACGCATGCTGAGCTGTACGGTTTGATAGTCCCGATGCAAACTTCGCTGATAGCCAGAGGCAGTCAGTCATGCCTGGAGAAATATCGCTATCCGTCTCCCTCATTATGCACTTCTGCAAGACGCTGTTGTCCTGAATTCCCGGGCGATGCAGATGAGGTTTTAAATAGCAAGGGAGCAGATTTCCCTGATTTACAGCCCAGATTGGAAAAGAAGTCGGAATGGAAAGGAGGGGACTTTTAGGCAGTAGATGGCAGATGCATTAACAGACTTGAATGGGCAAAAAACCTGTTGCCCCGGTAAGCAGTTACCCCTCCCTGTAAACACTAGGCTTCCCCCTAGCAGCGCTGTTGCTGCGCCGGTCTGAAACCCCCGGGAGCGCCTGACTGCCAATGGCCGCGGAGGCAGCCGGAAAGTGGAAAGTCCCAATTACTCGTAATTAATTATAGTTCCGATGAGGAATGCACCATCCCCGCGGCTTATTCTGTGCACCATGTCAACGTTTTTTCCAGTTACTTGCTATACCGTAAAATAAAATATAATATGCCTACTCAGTTTCTAGTTATCGTGTGTTCTACTGTATTCCACTGACAAAAATTTAGAGAATTACTATGCCTAAATCTGGGCTACGAGTAGTGGATTTGTTTGAGCTTTGAGTAGTTTACGTGGAAATGAGTGACCACTTTGTGTGTTTTCAGAGGCACTTCATGTGGGGAATCTGATCGTGAAGCACGGCTACATTTACCCCCTAAAGGACCCCAGGACGCTCGTCCTGCGGCCCGACGAGACGCCGTATCGCTTCCAGGTAACCTAAAACCACGGTTTCTTCAGATGGAGGGCAGCGCGAGAGGGTGGTGGCCATGTGGGGGGGCACGCATATCGAAACTATTCGTTGGAGAGACTGCGGAATTACCGTGTAGGACAGTATTTCTCAATCTGGTCCGGGCTCCAGAGCTGAGAGGGTGCAAAAACGTAGACTGTCTGGTAGGGAGCTGGGAGGGAGCAAAAACGTGGATCATCTGTGTGTCGCCGAGGACCGGATTGGGAAACACTGATGTATGAGAACCAATGCCAGTTAAAGTAGCAAAATGCCTTCCACCCGCCTTGTCCCTGACATGTTAAATCACAAAGCACCTTTGTCACGCTGCTTCTGAATAGTTTCAAATGACAGCATCTCCTTTTTGCTAGACTCCGTACTTCTGGAGCTCTCAGCAGTGGCCAGCCTCCGAGCTAGATTACGGTGATTACCAATTATTAATCATGTGCTCGCCTATTACATCATTACTTCCCTTTACTAGAATAATAGAAAAACACAGTTTCTTGCCATGTCTTTCTTTTGCTCTTCTAAAGCGATTTATTTGACTAAGAAGAATATCAGAAAGCAAGGGCAGCTGATAGACTATGAAAAGGTAAGAGAAAATTTTTATTTATGTACATTTCAATGCTATTCTTATTCGCTGGTCTGAAGCATTGCTTGATGAGATCATGTGATAGCTGAATGCTCATGGGAGTTTTACTTACACAAAATATTATGAGGGTAGAAGGAAAAATGATTGGTTCAGAGAGATAACCAATTAGATTGTACATGAGGTGGATCCGAGCAACTAGAGGAGGCAGGAGCAACCAATCAGATGTCTTGGTCCTGCCTCCTCTGCAATCTGATTGGTTATCTATCCGAACCAATCATTTTCCTTCTGCCCTCAGAACATTTTTGTGTAAGAAAACCTCCCACCAATTATGCACATAGTAGGATCGCACATAGACATCCACCAACTTGCCGCCATGTTGCGTCAGGGTCAACGCATTTTAGGTTCTCATCAGTAAGAGGGTTTGTGAATCCGACACTGCCAGCTGATATCCTGGGAGGGGTTCGGCCTGTGAGTCATAACGTGAACCCATGCAGCAACGCAGCCAGCCGTGCGACCTGGCAATGTCGCATTTAAACATCGTCTCCGCAGGACAGCTACAACATGTTGCACAAACGGATCAACCACACCTGGGACTTCGTGGTGATGCAGGCGAAGGAGCAGCTCAGGTAAACCCCACCCCAGCCCGGGAATACTGTCGCATCGAGCTATGAAATCAATTTCATAAATGCACACAAGGGGACAGATGAGAATGGATGAATAAATCTCGTATTAAGAGGATGATGATGTTACCTAAATTAAAAAGTAACATGGTGTGTGGTCATAATTTCCCTCCTATCTGTTAAATCAGACCTCAGCCTAAACACTAGAGTCGGAAATCCATTTCTAAGTGAAAAAGGAAACAGAAAAATGAAAACCCTACCTTGCAGTTCAGTGATTACCGCTATATGCTAATTACCCAGTATGCTTTCTGACTCTCCATCGACTGCTCTGCTCCTACCAGGGCAGCCAAACAGAGGCGCAAGGCGGACCGCATCGTGCTGGAATGTCAGGAACAGGCCTACTGGCTCGTCAACAGACCGCCAGTAAGCACCTCCCCCGAAACCCCTGACTCCCTACATCTGCCCCGGCGAAAACCCAGTATGCTGTGATTAGAGTAAAGCACACACTGGGTAAACCTGAACTCAATGCACCTTGGCAGCTCGAATATCGCCTAAGGCTGGGGGCGATTCTAGGATTTTTTTGAGGTTGTGGGGCAGAGTGGTGGCTCTGGGCCTAGGGATCTGTGCAAGCAAGTGGAAGGTTGTTGGTTCAAATCCTGTGAATGCCCAGAGTGATTCTACTCCGTTGGGCCTTTCAGCAAGGGCCTTAACCTGCAATTGCTTTGTCCTGGGTATGACATTAATCTACATGCAGGCCTGTTAGGAGATCCTTCAACTTACAGGGGAAACTTGGCAGGATTGGCAGGAAGGCATAGGCAGGGTCCCATTCCCCCACAGAGAGCTGGGGGGTTGTGCAGTTCTCTCCCACGACAACGGGTTTGTTCAATGAAGGAAGGCAAAGGAAACATCTGTAAGGACATATGGAACATTTCCGGTATAATTTTCGATCTCCGTCATCTCCAGAGCATTGAGCTCAGCAAAATTCACGGGGGGGGGGGGGGGGGGGGGGGAGTTTTATCTTCGTTAAGTAAGACACACAGAGTGTCTCCATGCATACTTTGTGGGGGAGGAATATATCACTTCAGGCCTGATAACCCACTACTGCTTCAGTGTGATCATGAAATATTTACTTAGCTGGGAAGAAGCCTATGTTCTGTGGGACGAGAGCTTTCAGAAGACAGACAGTACAGCAGGCTGCGGGAATGAGCAACTGCACCCTCGCTGAGTGTAATTTGGAGTTCATGAATAACACAGGAGAGTGGAGAATGAAAGTGTGGGACAGGAGCAGAGTGTGGTGTGTATCTGGCTTAATCCCGGCCGTCACTAGGGCCCCTTTCTGCTGGGTGCGCAGCATCTCTCAGGGCTAATAAGCATCAGCGTTTATGTGGGCCATTATCCCCATCCGGGGCGGCATCAGGAGGTGGGAATGGCAGCCACGCAGCTGCGGATCACATCCTAAATTCAGCTTATTTTGCAGATGTACCTTTTATTGAGACTAGAGCAGTTGGGGGTTTAGGGACTTCTCTCAGGGGTCCAGTGGTGATGTCACTCTGCTGACTGTGGGATTTAAACCGGCAACCTTCCAATCATAGGCGGCGACTGCCAACCCGCTCAGCCACACACCACCCTCATTGATGAAACCCACCGTTTTGACGCCAATTAGACGGAAACACAGTTGAGCCAAAAACCACGCAGCGTAGGGCCCCCCAGTCAGGTGCTGCTCGTGTTTAAAAGGCAGGGACGCTCTGCACTCTGGTACGGCCAGGTGGACGGGGGAAGCTGGGGGGGGGGGGGGGATTAAAACCAGCAAATGACAAAATGGCCGCTTCCTGCCTCCTTTCTCTTTGCCCGAGAAACACGAGACGCATCGCTAAGACTGGTGATGCTTGGATCTGGGAGAGAGGAGTGCGAAGGGACTGGGAGACGGCCTGAAGCTAAAATGCAGACATGCTGTGTTTGCGTCTCCCCCCCCACCACCCCCCCACTTGTTGGGCCTTTTAAACGAGCTGGAAGAGGATCCCACCTCCGGAATACCGGATCCATTATCTGACCTCTATTCCTGCGGCTCAGGCTTAATGCTGCATGTTAGCGGAGAGATAATGGATGTAATTGCAAATAGCAGCGTAATAATTTGCCAAATAGTCTCTCTGCTGTTAAGTCCTGAGCTGATCTGAAGCACTTTAATTGGGATTTAAGGAAACCATGTTAAATCAGATTGCATTCAGTATCGACATTTGGTTAGTTTATTCTGTAAAGCAGGGTACCCCAGTCCTGATCATGGATACTGTGTCACCGACTGGCCCTCCAGGACCGAATGGTCCTTTTGGAAAGCTGTCACACTGTCCCCTACTGGGCAGTGTCGCCATGGGCTGTACCCAGTGGCATCATGGGAAATGTGACCAGTAGTGCTAAGGGGTATTAATGCAGCGTTAGACCGGCGTCAGTCTGCTTGAGAGAAACGAGCTCACTCTTCATCTGAAGTTCAGCTAAGGATTTCTCACCCTCTGATTTTCTGCAGCCGGGAACATTCAGCGTTCAAGAACAAGGCCCTGAGCGAAGGAACCGGCACAACTCCCGAGTCCAGCTGGTCTGAGCTTTTTATTAAGCATATACATTTTTTCCGTAATGCCAGTACCTGCTGTTTATCGCCTCTGTCAGTCACAGGACCGGATCCGGGCAAACAAGAGATAAGATCAAAGTCATGAAGAAAAAATATGTATATTAATATCTATATATATATGGCAGCTATAGGCAGAATAGGCTGTTGCCTTGGGCCCCCAAATTACCCAAGGAAGTGAAGTGATAATCAGTGTTTTTGGTGGGAGGGCATCCGAGGGAAGCTCGTGTGTGAGTGTGACAGCACTTCGTTGTGCTCATCTTTCTGTCTCACTTCTTCCTCACTTCCTGCTCTCGTTTTCCATGCTAACGTAAGTACGTCAGCAGTCCCACAATACATACTCGTAATAGTGCTATATTATTCATGGTTTCTAGACTGGATGTCTGCTTAGTAAAGCCAGGAGCTGAGTGTGAGCAGAATTCCTACTGTCTGATTCCTTGCATGTGATTCGCTCGTGGGAGTTTTACCCTCACAAAAATGTTCTGAGGGCAGAAGGAAAAATGATTGGTTCAGAGAGATAACCAATTAGATTGTAGAGGAGGTGGGTCTAAGGAACTAGAGGAGGCAGGAACAAGACATCTGATTGGTTGACCCCCCCCCCCTCCTCTAGTTGCCTGTATCCACCACTTCTACAGTCTGATTGGTTATCTCTCTGAACCAATGAACCTTGTGCCCTCAGAACATTTTTGCGCAAGTAAAACTCCCATAAACATGTGGCTTATATCATGTTTAGAGACGGTTTTGTTTCTTCCTTCTTTACAGAACAGAACGCGGACTACTACAAAAGAGAGGTAAGCCTGAAAGAATTTAGAGTGAACCTATTTCAGCTGATGGGATGGTTGCCAAGAACAACCAAAGAGGGTGATTAAGTGGGCTCTTAAGAATGCTGTCATAAGAAAATTGCTTCGGAAGGATCTACATCTGTGTTGTCGTTTTCTTTTGTTGGCTCTCAGATATTGACAAATTCTGTTTAAAGGTACAACAGCATGGCTCTTATCAGGGCTTGGATGTGTACCATGCTGTGCCTTTTTTCTGACTCTTATATTCCCCGTGTGATTTTTCATGGCTCCCGACACCAGATTGAACACATCAGGAAATCCCTGGGCCGCTCGAGGGTCAAGTCCTCCATCTGCCTGGAAAGGTTGGATAACAGCCTCCCCCACCTACCCCCCCCCAACACCTGTGATTCAGCCTCAGTCCCAGCATAGCTGGGGGACCACTGGTTCGACACCAGTCCACATTAGTCCCTAACTGGGGGATATCTCTGGGTATTCTGTATACTGTGCCTCTGATTGGTGGGGGGGGGGATCTATTTCATGTTAATTCTGACAAAAATGCTGGGGACTGCTCTTTGTGAAAATCTAACCTCGTTATTTCGTTCTTTCGTCCATCTGCCCATCCATCTTTCACCATAAATCTCAGAGTCACACATATCCTGGATTAATGATGCCTAACTAATATTGAAACCGGTTGACTATTAAACTGAATTGAACTGTATTTAACTGCAAATAATTACTTAATATTGATCAGAAGGTCGCCGGTTCAAGCCTGGCTTCAGCACACTTGTGGGTCCTTGAACAAGGCCCTTAACCCCCAGGTTCCTGGGAGCCTCTACGGGCAGCTGCCCTTTGCTACCAAGCTTTCTCTCACCTATGGAGAGCAAGATGGAGGAGATGAAAAGAGAATTTCCTTATAGGGTTCAATGACGTATAATCATTTCGTCACCATTTCGAGCTCCAGTTTGCTGGAATATGCCAGCATTGAACCTGAATATTTGATGACTTGCAAGGATTATAGAAAGTAGGACTAAAACTGGGAATGGCTGGTCTTCTGTGTTCAGCTTCCTTAAGTTCAGCGAGCAGTACCTGAACCATGACCCCATGATGCAAGGCTGCCCCCCCAGCAACCCCTGGATAACAGATGACACGGCACTCTGGACGCTGAATGCCGACATGTGAGTGTGCGTTACCGCGCCCCATCCTGCCTCTTCAGGGCCACACCCCCAGAGGTGACTGTCGTCTCTTCACTTCCACGCCTCCTGGTGCAGGGTGGAGACACCCACCAAGCTGCGGGTGGAACGATGGGGGTTCGGCTTCACGGAGCTCCTTAGGGACCCTCTGGGACGGTGCAAGTTCAGGGAGTACCTGGAGAAGGAGTTCAGTGGTGAGCAGCATGTAGACCCCCCCGCCCAAGTAGATCAGCTTCATGGAGGCATCGTCAGCAAGTAAGAATCATATTCATTATTTGATCACTGCGGGCCTATTTGGGCAGTGTGTGACTCAGCAGATTGGGATTCATTGCAGGAGGTCATCAGCTCAAATCCCAGAGTCAGCTGAGTGACCTCACTATTGGGCCGTCGATCAGTTACTCCAGGGACTGACTGACCCTGCCCTCTCAAAAAAAAAAAAAAATAGGATCTAGCATCTGCTAAATTAATAATCATGATCCCTCTATGAAAGGCAATTCTCCTCCATATTGGCATCGTGATGAGCGCCTCCTGCAGGTAGCTGATGCATGCGCTGTTTCATTCACAGTGGAGAACCTCTGTTTCTGGGAGGCCTGTGAGGACATCCGGCACGGCGAGAGCGCTACGATCCCGCAGAAGGTGGAAGAGGTCTACAAGTGAGTGCGACCTTGTGGCCCAGTGGGACAGTTTGCATCCCAGTTGAATTTAGAGCAGGCCCTGATGTGGCACTTGCTTACTCCCAGTGGGACTGCAAAGCTCAGGCTCATCACTTCCTTCCCCCCAGGCAGTTCCTGGCCCCGGGAGCCAGCAAGTGGGTAAACGTGGACAGCAAGACCATGGAGAAGACCCTGCAGGGCATGAAAAGCCCACATCGTTTTGTCCTGGATGACGCCCAGATGCACATCTATTTCCTGATGAAGAAGGTAGGAGCATTAACTGTGCACAGCCATGAAAGTGGATGACAGCTTCATTAAAACGGGCTCTCGGCCTCTCCTCTCACCCTCAGGACTCCTACGCCCGCTATTTAAAGTCCGATCTCTACAAAAACATGCTGGCTAGAGCCATAGAACCACAAGAGACCAAAAAAAGGTAAAACTATTATCTTCTATAAAAGGGGTCTTTCTGTAATATATTCCATGTATTTTATATAAGGGGATAAGACTCATATTGGTGTGGGATACACACAGGTTCTGTTTCTGGGGTTGTTAACGATTAATTCCAGGGATTTTTGGGCTTAGTGTGAACTGCTGGCTTCAGCTTAGCTTCGTCACTAAGACTACACAGAGTTCTGTAATGTTAATTGCTTTTGCGTCCCCTGTGATGCTCTCCAGTTTCTGTTTGTAATTCCACGGTAGTCAAGGATTTTCCAACATGGCTGACTTAGAAAAGGCAGTGCCACAAGTGTTAGCGGAACGCTAACATGTTCTCCTTCCCATCATGCCCCAGTGTCTTTCCCTTTGTGAGACGCCAGCGGCACTCCAGCCGTAACCCTGCCCTTTTCGCCCAGGCCTTAGAGGACAACGGCAAGACCAAGTCCCTGGGGTCACCAGCAAGTCCCACAGCAGCCTGCTCTTCCTAACACTGCCTCCTGGGGGGGGGATGCACTCTGAGCTCACTGCTGCCCCACAGAGGCTGTTTGGGGGCGGTGCTCTGCTGCTCTATTTGACGCAGTCTTCCAGGATTTTTAACTTCGGATGTATTTTTATTATAGTGTCATGTTAAATAAGAACAGACTAAATTATGGTTTAGATCAGAAGTGAGAAAAGTCCTGTGTCTCTATATATAGGAAAAGTTTATTTCATTAGTAACAGACAAACCATAGTTGAGCCAAATATTGCCTTATTACTAAGTAATAAACATCTGCATACAACTTTCACTGAAACAATGGTTGTAATAGATAAATAGCCATTTAAAACTTGGCATTTAGCTCAGTGCTTATAATGTGGATTGTGTCCCATATTCCAGATCAAAACTGTGCAGTTTCGAACCTGCATCATGTCTGCTTCAGATTCCAGCAGCTTCTCTCATCCTTTGTTCATTTACTTCTTCAGCATTTCTCAATAAATTAAGCAAGTTTTTAATTCACCTTTAGTGGAATTCTGTCACTTAAATACCAAAATAGAATAACACAGGTGTCGTACTTTTCAACCATTTTTCTTTTGGCTTATAAACGGCATGTGCTACTCTGAGATCACTGACCTGCTGGAGATGTGGTTCGGAACCGCAGGTGACCTCGAGTTCTTTTTTTTTTCCTCCGTGGAGGGAATCAAACAACAAAAGAGATTAGCCAGAGATCCACCCTGCACGGACTTGCTGGTATGATGGGAACGGGACCTAGATTTACTGGAAGCACAAAGAGAGCAAACTAAATTCTGCCCAACAGACAGGCGGAACAAATCGCTACAAAAGGTTTCAGTCACCTGTCTCCCCTGCCAGGACAGCACCTCCCTCCCACAGCGCACCAACAATACATTATACTATTATACCGTGTCTTGGAAAAGTATTGGAATCCTACTTAGTGTTTTAAAAAGCAGCACATTTCTAAATTATCTATATCCCAGTCCCTGAAAGCTATAACTAAAGATTACTGAGGGTAAGATGAATCTCTGCTGCATCTCATAAGTTCATTAAAAATCGAAACTTCCTTTCTTTCAGAACTGAATTTTCTGCCATGTTGGTCTTTAAAATTGTCCATTCGGCTCCAACAAGCTTTCGAACTCCAGTTTGAATGAAATATTGGGCTGCGAATGTGAAGTAGACAGGGTCATGGTGAGGAATGCGTCAGGAATATGGGGCGTGTCTGGAAGTCTGTGTCCATCACCAAAGCCTGTGATATTCATTATTGGCGGTTTGTTTATTGGCTGCTAAGGCTCACAATGGAAGCTCAATACTAAGTGTTTTGAATTACTGAAGTTTGCATGTTGACGGAGCCGGGATGGATGGATGGATGGATAGATAAATGTTTAATAATACATGCAGTACAAGTGTCAAACTAACTTTACCAGACAAGCCCATTAAAACGAGGCTCTCAGTTTCTCTTGAAATTCTTATGTAAAAAAAAAAAAAATAATAATAATAAACTACTTTGCATGTTACTTTTTAATAGATTTCCTTTTTAAAAAATTAAATCTGACTACGCAAATCCTTCAACTCCTACACTACCCATCAAGGCAATCCTCAGGATTCCAGCAGCACAGAGTTAACTGATGTTCTGCGCGGTTCTTAAAAATGCATGAAACTCGCGAGATAAAAATAAAACAACCGCAACAGAGAATACTGAAATTCCGTCTTCATATTACTGAAACATACAGGATTAAGAGACAACATGAAGTTGGGAAAGGGATTGGTGGGGGGTGGGGGGTGGGATTAAAGGCACTGTCAGCATAACATCATAAAGACGGCACCGATGTCCATTTGCCATGGATTATGTTGTATTCTGCGACTAAAAAGGACCCATAATCTGATTAAGTTCACATCAGACTAATGAGTGAATCTTCTCTGACAGCATTACTGACGCATAGCCCGCCATCCAGAGCTGCATTAGTGCGTTATGGGTTTCTAAGGCCCACCTTAACACAGCAGGGAAACACGTGCTGCTTAGTACGCTATTTCTCGGATCTGTAACATCGTAAGGTCACAGTACAACGTCGTGTCTTTCTGCAACTTTATAGCAGGGCTGAACAGCCAGGTGGCATTTTGGGCATTTTCAAGGTGAGCCGATGGGTAGGCGAGCCGGCAAAAATCTTGGGGAACCCCCCCCCCCTTTCCCAGTCAGCAAAATTTATTGCACAGCAAAAGTTATGGAGACCCCAGCTCTGTAAAATTTACTGTGGGAGTCCAAGGAAACTTTAAAAACACAATATCTCAATCTCCGGAGTCCTTTAAACCTAAAAAATATACAAAGAAATCTATGCTGTGATTCTGCTAGAGAATTTGGGCCCCATGAATGCATATCATATTGGGCCACAAACCCACACCAATGCAGTTATGTTCCAAGTTTTTTACTGTCCTAATCTCCCCCCCTTAACTGCGCCCCAGACTTGATGTTCCACGTTACAATTTCAACCAAATGTTGTGTGTTAAAAAAAAAATTAAATTGTGCACCAAAATTTTTTAACATGAAAGCAAGCATTAATAAAACTTAATCAAATGTTGATTTTTTTTTTTTTATATATAGAATTTCTCATTGTTTTGCTGATATCTGGGAAAACTGGGTTCATGGATCGGGATGGAAAGGCATGTTCAACGCACATTTTTTTTTAAATATTGATTTCCAGCAACTAATAAGCAAATCGAGGGAAATCTGCAAGGTACAAATCTGCAAGGTACAACAGAACCGTTCATCTCATTTCTACCCCGTCAAATCGCGTCCCAGGCTTTCTGGACCTCCCACTGAAATGCATTCAGCGACATCCACCTAAACAATTGCATTACCCCGGCAACGGGACTGCAGTAATCTCATTTAGTCTGAGAATTTGTGTGTCAGAAGGTAGAAAATTAGGATACGGACACGTTGCTCAAAGAGTGCCACGGAGTCACCAGCAGTATCATCAAACACGCCATTTAATACAATAATTTTTTTATCATTGTTTGTATAAATACAAATGATTCTTATTAAACAGCATGACTGACTCGTGCAATACAAATAGGCATATGCATCAAAACCTTTATTAGATTTCAGAAATCACAGAAGAAAATCAAGCTTGGCAAAATAAAAATTATGCAAAATTATCCAGTATATTTCAGCCGTTTCTATAAATGTACGCTAAGGTGGTACTTGCCAACGCCGAAACAATTCTCTCATCCAGTCACAGTGCTCTTTAAAATGGAGATACTTTAATTTATTTAAGGTTGAGTTAAAACACGACATTTAATATTCAGAATAAAATCAAAATCTGATAAGGGATTCACATCGTTTACCGTTTAACTGGTATGTCCATTTTCGATAGGCTTGTTGGGTGGGTAAAAACCCTATTTAACTGATCAGGGTCACTTAGGCAAGTTCACCTTAATTAAAAACAAAATAACTAAACAGCACATAACTAGTCAAAGTGTAAACTCTGCTGTTGGCAAAAACTGTACGGCTGGACCCCCAAGGGCACCAGCGACTGTAGGGCCTTGCTTGGCCAGTAGGGGGCCCCCTTGCACGTGACATTGCAAGGATTTGTAAGTTGTAGGGCGCAGATGGGAAACGAGGTGGGGTAAGAAGCATTTAAAGTGCGGAGCCACATACAGCCATGGGGGTGGGTTTGGGTTTCTAGCACAGCCTGCAAAGACCAGAATAAGTTCCTTTCCTCAACACACTAGCGCCCCCTTGGCCAAACACGACCCATGGTCACCTTGCAAATCATTAAGCTGCCCTGAACCCCACTCTGCTTTCAGTAAGTGCCATTTAAAAACAATGATATACACACATTTTCAGGAGAGCACCTGTGAAGTCACCCCCCCACACACACACACACACACTACTGGCATTGTTTGGCACCCGACCCATGTAAACCTGACCCCGATTTGCATAATTTATTCAGGTATATATCAGAAACCAGGGTTTCTGCCACCTAGAGGCTGTACGGCGCAACAAGAGACAAATCGCCATCAAAAACACAGGACCTGGAGAATCACCCGGGGTGGGGGGGATACATACTGTCACGTACTGGCGTGGGTGGGGGAGGACGCAGGCAGTGTGGCAGTCAGCCAATGGGCGAATTCACGAGAAAAAACACTGTATGTTAAAAACCGCTAGCATCCAGCATGAGAGAAAAAGGTCAAAGCGAGTCAGGGTTTTTCCGGGGGGGGGGTGGGGGGGCAGGGTTGGTCTTACCTACACTGGCATGGGAGGGGTGGGAGGCATTGGTTAATGGTACAATGTGCAAGACAATTATCTGGGAGAGGAAAATTAACTTCCCCTAAAGTAAAACTAAAGTCACAAGAAAACTGTGGTACCCTCTGTCAATAGACCACACTCAAAAAACTCTGAGTAAAAGAGGAACGTTATTGGCCTGGCTAATCTCTCTCTCTCTCTCTCTCTCTCTCACACACACACAGCTTGAAATGCTTTTTACACATTTACACTAATGTATATCACAATGCTACCAAAGCTTTGCAAATGACCACAGAGCGGGACTGACACCCAAGTGTGTGTAGAACCACACACACACACACACACACACACACACACACACACACACACACACACACACACACACACACACTCTGAAGTGCTTTAAAAACATAACGGATAAATTATTTTATGTGCAAACTGGGAGGGGGCAACAAAAAGTCGCAAAACACACATGGAATCGATCCCCTCCCCCATCACAACCAACCCTCGGTGAACGAAACCAGAAAGTCAGTCATTGGCATCCCGGGTTCCGGACTTTGCTGAAATGCACGACCGGTGCGGGTTCTGGCGGGGGCTGACTGGGGGCAGGGGGGGTTGGCCTGGTGAGCAGCGCGGCAGTCGCCTTCCACGCATCACGTCTGTGCCAGCTGCAGCTCCTCCAGGCCGTCTTTGCCCAGGTGGTAACGGGCCAGGTCCTTCCGCGTCACCAGTCCCACCACCTGGGCACCGGGAACATGATTGGTACGTAGAACAGGGCATAGATAGCTGGTTATGTTATGAGGGAGGGGTGGGAGTAGCACAGGAAACCAGGGTGATAACCTTGATCTAGATGGATGCCCAACGGCCACTGGCTGAAAACCGATGCAGTAATTTTCGAATTTTACAATGAGAATGGAGATATGTGCTGGAGATGACGAAGGCCTGAGGACCTCGCAAGGCAGACGCACCTGGTTGTCACTGTCCACCACAATGAGGTGCCGCAGACCAAGGGCCCTGAACAGCTTGAAGACACGAGGAAGCGACGTCTCCTGAAAAAGAGGCAGAAGAACACAGTCGCAGAACATGACTGTTTAGTCAAATGTGTCTCTGGTTCTCAAGGACCAAGACCAAGGCTGAGACTGAGACTAGTACCTGCGTGACAGTGTAGGGGGTGGGATTCATGAACTCCGTCAGGTCCATCATGCACTCCCTCTCGTCTTGGGACACATGGATGGACTGGATCGGAGGGAAGCGAGGGTAGGCATCCCGGAAGTCCTTCAGCTGCAGTTTGCGCAGATTGAGACGAGAACGAGCCCGTTCCACAAACACCTGGTTGAAAAGAGTACACCGGTCACAACGTGGATGAGCACACTTCTCATTGGCTTGCTGCACTGACATTCGCAACCGTGTACGCAGTAAACAGACCCCTCATTGGTCAATCGCACTGCCAGTCACATCCAGGTATTCAATAATCAAACCCCTCATTGGTCAGCTGCACTGTCATTCACAGGCATGCATATACACCAAGCACCCTGATAGGTGTTAGTGTGGACAGACATGCTCCTTATTCAGCTGACCTCTGCAGGAACCTTAGGTCACACTCACCTTGTGTTTCAGGAGCACGATAAGCTGGGAACGCAGGATTAAGCCACAGATTTTCCCTGGCTAAGAGCACAAAATTCAGATTAGCAAAGCCCCAAAGTACATCATGTGACAAATCTCCAGGAAAACAAAATCACCCCTAGTGGGAGGGACATACCTCACAGCCATCACTCAACCCGGAGACTACAGGGAACCCGTTGTGATTGGTCGAGGTGTTGCTGAGCACATCCACAATAGTGCCCACTTTCTCCACCAGGTTGAAGCAGGTTACTGGAGAGCTCATAACCTCCCTGAATGGACAGACACACCAAACCTGAATATACAGTGAGAATGAAGCACCAATGTCTTGCTAAAGGCGTGTACTGGGCTCATTGAAGCATTAGCAGGGAAAATCCTGTAGGGGGCAATATACCTGGCAGTCAGGGAGTGGGAGGTGGCTGGGGCATCCCAGTGCAGGAAGGGCACACTCTGCAGCTTGATGTGGATGTCGTATAGCCCCTGTGGGAAAATTCGAGTCACTCAGAAGAGCTTAGGATCACATCTGCACAACATTCATAAGCTGCCACCCCTTGAAGTTTTACTTCCTCTAAGCAGATTTGCTGGCACATTGAGGAACAGAGAAGCGAAACGAGCTGTCACAGCATGATGTGCCACCTTAAGTTAGACAGCTGTGCAAAAACAACGGAAGGGTTCTCAAAATCAGTCACTGGAAGGACAGATGAAAAAAAGATGGCGTCAGACTGGTGGCTAGCTGCACCACCCACACCAAAAGCAAACATGAGACCGGAGCAGTTAACGAAACACGACTGGCCCGATTCCAAGTTCTGCACGGTCTGAAAGGCGATGAGCTCATCACTCACTGACAGGCTCACACATAATGCCAAATGGACCAACCCGCTCCAACCCGAAACGTCAACACTGACCTCCACGAAATAATCGCCCACGATCTTCGCCGTCATCAGAACCAGCATTATGGGTAGGCCGTAGGTGACATTTCCGGTGGCTTCCACCATGATGACAGTCAGGCTGAGGGTCATCCTCACGATCCCACCTGGCAAAGACCTTCGTAAACAGACGCAAACCCGAAGCCTCATGTGCCTCCATGCACCTCTAGACGAGCTCTGAAAAGCAGGCTGACCGCGGACGGACACTCACCAAGCTGGGCGGCGGCTCCAATCAGAGCGTACTTCCCAGGGTCGGCCAAGGTCTGTCAAACGAAACGCCACAAATCATAAAACATGCTCATTCAAAAACTTCGAGGGGGCTTTACTTCCAACAAACATTATGTTAAACTACATCTATGCCGACATGACGCTGGGCGGCCCAGGAAATCGATACAGCACTAACCAATAGGGCACCTTCAAAGAGTCACGTGACTGCTTAAAGAGTAAATCTGATTGGACAACAAAGAGGAAATCAATCTAAAGCGGGTGTTGAAGGAGGCCCTCTGACTTCTAAAGACCCCGTTCAATTTCCTTAATATATCAAAACCTGCAGCGTTTCCATTAAAGTTCTGCACAAACAAGCAAATTTGTTGACAAAGTGAAATTGCATAAAGGGTGTTTCCATTAAGTAACATCATGGAAACAACACCTGCAATTTATGATTCCGTGCCTCAACATGGATTGAGCTTTTCATGAGATACGAGCTCTAGAACCAAGTCATCGTGTCCTACACAGCAACAAGTTCGCAAAATCGGCTTCCATTTCAGTTTTGCGAATCGCCACAAAAACCACTTCAATCAAACTGAAAGCGTTTGAGGGCTTGTCCTCCTGAAATATAATCGTACCCATTAACGGATTTTCAGTTTTGCTTCTTCAAAATGTGCAAAAAAATCAAGGTCAGTGGAAAACGTCGCCACTGTGAGGTTTCTCTCTGCTGAGGGAAGAGTTCTGCTATCGTGACGGCCCCTCCTCCGCCAGCGGACCACGCCGCCTCACCGGCTATACGGCGCTTCCCCAGGAACGGCGACCCGTCCTGATGTACCTGTATGGAATTGTGCGGCGTAATGGAGGCCAGCAAAATGCCAAAGAGCCGCCCCCAGGCGGCGCCGATGAGCAGCGAGGGGATGAAGACCCCGGCGGACACAGTCAGGCCGTATGCCCAGCAGGCCAGGAAGAAGTAGGTGATGGTGAAGATTCCCAGGGTCACGGGATTGTAGGAACCTGCCGGGGGGGGGGGGGGGGGTGGTGGTGGTGGAATTCATCACCTAAGTCAGTGTTTCCCACGTTTTTGCTAAAATGTTGATCATGTAGTTGATCCCCAAGAACGCTAATCTAGCGAAACCAGCTAGTTTTACTTGATTCACCCTTGTAATGAGGATACAGGTGTACAGAAATTATTTCATGATGAATGGCATTTTTCATATGATCATTTCCATTTTTCTACCTGGTGTAAAGTGCAATTTGGAGCCGATCAAGACCAAGCCATGTTACTTTGGTATGTCTTTCATCCACTAGAGGGCATGGATGAACACAGTTTAGTGCCGTTCGAACTTGCCTACGGTGGCATTCGTCAGGGCACTTGAGAAGCGCTCCTGTTCTCCCCAGGCAGGGTGACAGTCCCCCCATCCCAAATGAGGGAAGCCTTGAATAATTGAGGAGGATTGTGTGTATGGGTTTAGCTGTCTGTCTGGGAAAACAATCAGCCAGAAGCGGCCCGTAAACAAACCTACGACACGACAGAGGTGGCAGACGAGTCTGACTGTTCAAACAGCTGCCCCGGACCTAGCCAGCCTGTCACCAATATCAAACACAGGTGTTCATTCTAAAGATGGACAACGGACTGTAATTATAATCTCTTCCAGAAGAAGGGCACAACAGGGGCGACCAATCCGGCTTCAGGTCACGACCCATCCTGCCCTGAAACACGTGCTGGAAACTCCACGGACCTGCGGGGCTGTGGAACAGGCTGCGGACACTCCTCTCCGGGGTGTTGAAGACGATCGTGGCCATGGAATTGTACTCGCCATCAGCACAGAACAGCTGTGAGAGGGATAAGTGGAGGTTCAGGCCTGAGGACAGGATACACACCCTCTCAGCTGTTCAGCCAATGAAATCACAGAGAGCCCACCTCCAGCTGCCTTACCTGCAAGGGGTATTCCTCCAGCTGATCCTCCCCCAGGGGCTGGCAGTCGTTGGAGAAGTAGATCATAGTGAAGAACACAGTGGCCGTCACGGCAGCAACCAGTATGGCCTCGATCACCTGCAGGCAGGGCCGGTGGATATACCTGGGGATGGGGGGGCATGGTGGCTCAGCTAATGATTTTGTTGTGGGACAACTTTCATTTGCATCAAACCAGTGTGGGGCAGTTTCAAGGTCAGCCCCACAGTCTCGGGATATATTTATTTAATTATTTAATTTCAAGTGTTAAGATGCCTAAGTTTCAGACAGGCGTGACACAGTAAAAACCAAACAGGCCTCACTTACGTGCACACACACAGGCAGAGGTACGCACACACACACACACACACAGGCACACATGCGCACAGAAGTACGCACACACACACACACAGGCACACACACGCACACAGGCACACGCACACAGGCACACCTGATCCTGAGGATGGTGAGCCAGTAGTTCAGGACGTTGAACAGTGCTCCCAGCAATCCACCTGCGGGGGGGAAAGAGACATGGGCCCGGCATGAGAAAACCAGAAACAGAACCAGTCCGTTAAGATGTAAAAGAGCAAGGTTTGGGTTTCTCTCTCTCTCACCGAAGGCTCCCATGACGATAAACAGAGGAATCTCATACAGGTAGTACTCCGTGCTCTGAGGGGGGGGGGTAAAAAAAAAGAAAAAAAAATCAATACCCAGAATCCTCCAGTCAAACATGCAAATGACAACATCAACAGACCCTACAGGACTACACACATGGGGGCACCTCTTGTTTGCCTCTTTTTTTTTTATTTAATTTTATTTTATATATATATATATATATATATATATATATATATATATATAGAGTAATTTCTTCTATTTTCTAAAAAGTTACTGATATCTAGTTGGATGGCTAGATGAACACCGCTTCAGTTCCCAAACTTCTCCTCAGGGGCACCTCAGCCGTTCCATGATTTTGTTAAATTTCACCAACAGCTGAATTAAAAAAAGTTAAATATACTGGCTTAAAAAGTCAGTGAGAGACTGACTAGCTGTATGAGGTGTGCTGGTGGCCAAGTCAAAAAAAACACATGGCTGCATTGGACGGTCGCTGCAAATACTAGGATGATTTTAGCAGAGGTTCTGAAATGGCGAAGTTGACACACTTTCACAGGCATAATATCATAGTTTTACACCAACACGAGGATAATCTAAATATCATTTTCTTTGCCTGCCTAAGACTTTTGCACAGTAGTGTATAATTTTTTAAAAAATGGTGAACGTGTTGTGATCCTACAGGAAGCATACAGTGGGCATCCGGGGCAAACGTTTCCCAAAAACTTCAGGCACCGAAGGCGGGAAAAATTCTGCTGCGTTTAAAAAAAATAAAATAAACAACCGTATCTGCATACCATGTAAACTGCTACAGGTGCCTCTCTTGTAACGAGAAACATCCACAACCATGGCTAACATGCCTACCTAAACCAGGAGGCCCAACTAAAACAGCGCGGTACTCATGTCCACCGAGGTGATGACTATATTTCCAGCCCAGGGGGCCTCCCAGGAAAGTCATGCGCTGCGGGGTGGGGGCTGTGTCCAAGTCCCCCAACAAACGTTTCATGGTTTCCTTTCCAACCCATGTGACCAGAAGGCAGGTAAAAATACATCACTGCTCATGTGACAGGGTACCGAGTCGAGCCCTTTCTGGAAATAACAGCTCATCCTTTTCTCTCTCACCCTTGTTTCCCCATAAAGTTCACAGATCAGCCCCTTCTTGAACGGCACGGACAGGAAAGACCAAAACATGTTCGGGAACAGTGTGAACTTGGTCTCATTCTGGATTTTGGTCAAAATTATACCGTCTTCTTTCGCCTTTCCCAAACGAGGTAATGATTATAAAATGCTCTCCACTCTAAGTTGTCCAGACATCCATAAACATCACATTTTCCCCACTGACTAACGGGAGGCAGGAAACCAATGTCAGAGGGTAACGGCCGACATCTCCCAAGAGCTACTTGACTTGCGGACAGCATACCATTGGCCAAGACAACCAGATCAATTACCGATGCCCAATATTTTGATTTTCAAGATTCCATCTACAGACTTTTAAAAAGGACAATCTACATCACAACACCGACAGAAATGGGAAACTTACATCGTTGTCAAAGCGTCCAAAGTTGATGAGACCTGGGTTACTAAAATCTCCCGGCTTGTTGTGGTAGATACTCATGAAGAAGTTCAAGGTGAAGGTCGAGATCATGGAAGCGAAGAACTGAAAGATACGGGTCACTGAATAGTTACATTTCACCAGAGCCCCGTGGCGGGGCAAGGAGATCAGGTATGCTAATCGGAAACGTCACTCACGATTCTCCAGGGCAACATCTGGTTCCAGAAGGAGGCTCCCTCCTCCAAGCTGAAAAGGACACCACCTGCAAAACCGGAAACCATCAGAAACTGCTGCATAACTGCATTACTCACAGATCAGCTCCACTAAACTGGAAATATTCAGCAAAGGTCATACAGGGGTCTTTATTGCAAGGATAAGACTCCACTGGTGTGACTCCATGCCTTTGTGGCATTTTTTTCCTGGATTATTCATCAACACAGAGCCACCTTGTACTTTCCATCCTGAAACCAAAAAATCAATGGCGGAGGCCGAAGAAGCCCAACGCTGACAGGACACTCTAATAACCTTTTTTTTACTCATCATAGCTTCCCTTCTTCCTTGAGGGTAACATTAGATTCTGGAGGCATGGAACTGATCTGAGATCAGAGCTTCGGGTGTGTATATGGGTGTGTCGAGACTAGATGGTCAGTATGGATAACTAAGGTGCACTAAAATTGGGTGAGCAGGCAAGGCATGTCACCCAGGTTGTGTGACAATTATTTTATATATATGTATATATATATTCCATCCACCATCCCTCCTTTACGGAGAACTGCGTTATTTTTATTGTCCATTACGAAGAAAAAAAAAACTATATATATATATATATATATATATATGGGTGTATCGAGACTAGATGGTCATTATGGATAACTAAGGTGCACTAAAATTGGGTGAGCAGGCAAGGCATGTCACCCAGGTTGTGTGACAATTATTTTATATATATGTATATATATATTCCATCCACCATCCCTCTTTTATGGAGAACTGCGTTATTTTTATTGTCTATTGCAAAAAAAAAAAAAAAAAAAACAATACATATATACATATATATTTATGGGTGTATCGAGACTAGATGGTCATTATGAATAACTAAGGTGCACTAAAATTGGGTGAGCAGGCAAGGCATGTCACCCCGGTTGTGTGACAATTATTTTATATGTATGTATATATATATTCCATCCACCATCCCTCCTTTACGGAGAACTGCGTTATTTTTATTGTCCATTGCGAAAAAAAAAAACTATATATATACATATATATTTATGGGTGTATCGAGACTAGATGGTCATTATGGATAACTAAGGTGCATTCAAATTGGGTGAGCAGGCAAGGCATGTCACCCAGGTTGTGTGACATTAATTATTTTATATATATGTATATATATATTCCATCCACCATCCCTCCTTTATGGAGAACTGCGTTATTTTTATTGTCTATTGCAAAAAAATAACACAAAAAAACTATATATATATATACACACATATATATTTATGGGTGTATCGAGACTAGTTGGTCATTATGGATAACTAAGTTGCACTAAAATTGGGTGAGCAGGCAAGGCATGTCACCCAGGTTGTGTGACAATTATTTTATATAAATGTATATATATATTCCCTCCACCACCCCTCCTTTACGGAGGACTGCTTTATTATTAATATCCATTGCGAAAAAAAAACACAAGAAAAAGAAAAAATATCTATATATATACATATATATATATATATATATATATATATATATATATATATATATATATATATATATATATATGGGTGTGTCGAGACTAGATGGTCAGTATGGATAACTAAGGTGCACTAAAATTGGGTGAGCAGGCAAGGCATGTCACCCAGGTTGTGTGACAATTATTTTATATATATGTATATATATATTCCATCCACCATCCCTCTTTTATGGAGAACTGCGTTATTTTTATTGTCTATTGCAAAAAAAAAAAAAAACTATATATATATATATATACATATATATTTATGGGTGTATCGAGACTAGATGGTCATTATGGATAACTAAGGTGCACTAAAATTGGGTGAGCAGGCAAGGCATGTCACCCCAGTTGTGTGACAATTATTTTATATAAATGTATATATATATTCCCTCCACCACCCCTCCTTTACGGAGGACTGCTTTATTATTAATATCCATTGCGAAAAAAAAAACACAAGAAAAAGAAAAAATATCTATATATATATACATATATATATATATATATATATATGGGTGTGTCGAGACTAGATGGTCAGTATGGATAACTAAGGTGCACTAAAATTGGGTGAGCAGGCAAGGCATGTCACCCAGGTTGTGTGACAATTATTTTATATATATATGTATATATATATTCCATCCACCATCCCTCCTTTACGGAGAACTGCGTTATTTTTATTGTCTATTGCAAAAAAAAAACAGAAAAACTATATATATATATATATATATATACATATATATTCATGGGTGTATCGAGACTAGATGGTCATTATGAATAACTAAGGTGCACTAAAACTGGGTGAGCAGGCAAGGCATGTCACCCAGGTTGTGTGACAATTATTTTATATATATGTATATATATATTCCATCCACCATCCCTCCTTTATGGAGAACTGCGTTATTTTTATTGTCTATTGCAAAAAAATAACACAAAAAAACTATATATATACATATATACACACATACATATATATATATATATATATGGGTGTATCGAGACTAGAAGGTCATTATGCATAACTAAAGTGCACTAAAATTGGGTGAGCAGGCAAGGCATGTCACCCCAGTTGTGTGACAATTATTTTATATATATGTATATATATATATATATTCCCTCCACCACCCCTCCTCTACGGAGGACTGCTTTATTTTTATTTCCATTGCAAAAATAAAACATTTTAAAACACAAAAAAAAAAAAAAACGAAAATAATAATAATAAAAATTATTTTGAATGTGTATTCAAATAAGTTTGAATGTGTGTGAACTATATATAAATATATATATACACATGCATATACAGAAATATATACACACACACACACACATATATATATATAAACACACACACAGACACACACTCACATAAACACATACACACACTGTGTACAGTCTTATGCAAAGGTTTGGCACCCCTTGACAAATAACATCTTTTCAATTACAAAAGCAACAATATCAGTTAATACAGTCTCTTTAGGAACTGGGGGGAAAATACACAATATTTTCAGCAAACATTGATGAATAGTTACTTTTTATGCCATAAATTGAACAAAATTACAAAATAAAAACATTATTATGGCACTCTGCAAAAGTTTGGGCACCCTACGTAATCAGTACTTAGTAACACCTCCTCTGCCAGATATCACAGCTTACAAGCGCTTCTTATAGCCAGCTGAAAGGCTTTCAGTTCTTGTACTTGGGATTTTCTCACATTCTTCCTTGCAAAAGGCTTCTAGTTCTGTAATATTCTAATATATCAAGGGCTGTATTGTCAAATAGGAGATCGGCAGCATTCTCCCACCTGAGAAAACTGTACTACAATGCCCTTGATAGTGTGTAGAAACACACTCGTCAGCTCTAGTCCTCCTGTAACAACGCAAAAGGACTGGCAACCCTCAGGTATTTATGCGTGCGATTGTATGATAAATTCACCCTGACAGTCTCACACTTCTCTTGGTACCAACAGGTCTCATGGAATATATAAAAGGCAACTGCAACAATTATACTCGGCACTAAACATCGAGGCACGGAAATGCAGCAGAGCTTGTGTATTTCTCAGGATGCATTCTAGTAAAATGCCCGGAAAATGAGCTAAAGACATATTTCAAGGGGCACTATATAAAACCGATGGAAATTTTACTGATTAAATAAAAGGAAAAGCATCGTTTGAAAAATCACAAATGTTTCTAAGATTCAATGCATCGCTTTTTGACCACATCATAGCGATGAACACATCATTGTTCCTGACAATGTCCTAATACAGAAATAAAACTTTATGTTGGTAAACTCAAAAAGCCTTCAGCTGTCACACTGGCTAACGATCTCAAACGATTATAAAGCAGCATTTTGAAAAGCGCTGTTTTAAAATAACAGGTACAACACTTACCTTGTCTTCTGGCCAAATGCTTTTCACGGCTTGGCACTCGAAACGAAACGAAATTTGTATTTCCTCCTACCTCGTTTGCCCTTCAGTTCTTCTTTTCTCCCTTTGGATGTTTTTTTCCTTCTTCTTTGGATATTGTTTTTTATTTTTGTTTGTTTTTTTTACTTTGCATGTTTTTCCTTCTTCGGATATTATTTTTTTGGCTTATTTTTTTAGACGATGTTTTTTTCGTCTTCTTTAAAAATTGATTTTTTTCGTCTTCTTTAAATATTGTTTTTTTTTTCATCCTTTTGATGTTGTTTTACGGAACAAGAGCCGTACAGTGCTACTCTATCAGGAGGTAGCGCCAACTGAACGCCTTGAAGCAGTACCCAGCTCTTTTATAGGGAGCGTCAACCCGAAGTCAAGTTCTAGAACGTTGCACTCACTTTTCATTGGTTTCCCAGCTATGCTGTCAGAATAATGTTTGCTGATTGGTCGAAAATTTTAAAACGTACCCGAGTACTGTAAAAAAAACTCAAGATCTTGCTACCCTACGGAGCACCCATAAGGTGATTTTTTTTATACGTTATATGCAGCTATTTGTAGCAGGCCGTAATTAGACTAATCCACCCTTTGTCAATAAAGCCAACAAGAGAACAGGTTGCCCAAAGTTTGCTCAGGTACACGCCACAGCACAACCTTAAAAACACATCCAGCACAAATCACACTAGTGAATGACACAGCAAATCACAGCAATAAAAAAGACCCCTATGGGCAATCCAGCACCCAGACTACAGGTGCCAAAAGGCCCAGCCTGCCTAATAATGAACCCAAAATATACATACAACAAAGAAAAAGACACAAACAAAAAAGAAAATAAAACTAGCCAGCTGCTCCCACTAAACCCCGCTCCCGAGGCCACTAAGCCGGCTGGCTTGATAATACACGATACAACCTCAGATAAAACATATTAAAGCAACACCAGGGAGGTTTACAACCTGATCCTTAAAATTATCGACCCGTAATTCCACCTTGAAAACCCCTAAAGAACAGTAGTTTACCCCATGACTCACTGCCCCATTCAAACAAAAAAAAAACAGGTTTTTGGGGTAACCTTTAGGTCAGCTCTTCAAAACCAGGTATGAGGACTCTTCAGCTAATCAGTCCTCTAATTAGAAATCTAATTAGGGAGTTGCAGCGAAAACCTGCATACACACCGGCCCTTTGCGGATAAGATTGTTCACCCCTGAAACAAGCAAACAGAAAGGCTGCTACACTGCAAATTCAATATGCCCGCCGATGCTCCACCAAATCTATCAGGACCCTGCCTGTCTTTCCCGTGCCTGCTCCTTTGCCAATATGCCCTACCATCGGAACATGCACAGCCATCTCGCCCCGGCTATGCCTCCAGTCCGAACTGCAGTTCCTATACCTGCCTATAATTGCCTGGCTACAATCCATCCCCCAAAATGAAATTGATGACCCAACGATCACAGCTAAGAATTCTATCCCCAAACCACTGGTCTTCCTCCCCAACCGAACGATCATTCACTGACCGTGGTAACTTATAAGGGTTGGTATGATGACCAGTGGTGGACCTCACCGAACGTTTAACTGGTCTCTACACCTCGGGGGGGACATAACCTCCTCCATTATACGAGGCCTACTTGTGGATGCTCTATTGCGACCCCTCCCACCAGCCCTGTCCCCGTAAAATCACAGAGTCCTCATCCGATTCCATTTCTGTTGCCCCTGTGGGCAACCCAGACTCAGGAGACATTACCAGAACATCTTCCCCTGACATAACAACCCCCTGTGGTACTGGACGCAACTCTGTTCGGTGAACTTGACGGACAACCCCGTCCCCCTCCATTGGAGTTGCAGAGTAAACTGCACCCTGATCTTGGGGACACCGAACTACCATATACAAACAGGCATCCCAATGATCCTGTATTTTACCTCGAACATGGTTCCGCAAACACACCAGCTGACCTTCATCAAACCCCTAATCATTAACCAACTCATTGTGTTTCCGATTTCGTGGTGTGGCTTGTTCCTCCAACTAAGCCTTCACATACTCTTGAAGCACCTGCAAACTTTCCTGATGGTTTTGTACCCATTCCTCCAAAGGTCCACCATACTGACTGATCCCGGCAGGAGCCTGAAGATAGTGTATCGGTAATCGAGGCTCACAGCCAGACCTTAAATAAAAAGGCATCATCCAGTCATTTGGTGGGGTGTAGTATTGTAAGCTTCTCTGCTGGAGGAAGTGTGTGAAGCAAATTGTGCAAAAAAAATATTAAAGCAACACCAGGGAGGTTTACATCTAGATCCTTAAAATGATCGACCTGCAATTCCACCTTGAAAATCCAATTACCATATAAAGGATACAAGATGTAAAGATGACAAATGACATGGCACACATTTGTTGTTTAGACTGTTGTGTCAGGTTAATTGAAAGCTGAAGGATCTTAGTGTTTACTAGTCTAAGTAACAGAATGTCTAAACACTGTGCTTGCCTTTATGGGTTTTTAAGCAGAACATATAGGTATAGAAACATATTAACATTACGTTTCACGATTCACTGACTGGAGAATAGGAGAATATACACATCAATATTACTACTTAAGTTAACTAACCCTAATCCCAACCCCTATTGGCACGGAGCCCGCCAGGGTTCAGGTGAGATATAAATCTGTAATCTGTATCAATGGTTTTGCTATCCATACCCACCCTATTAATGTTAGCTTCCCAGGGTTTCTTGTTAGACAAGCTCTGTGTCTCTCTATACCCCCATTTACTGCACGACTGATTGTCCATTTATAAAGAATCAAATAGGGTGAAGATGGTTTTAGTTTACAATTACTCTGGAAGGTGACCAGATTAAAAAAAACTAAATACCATGCCTACGTGTATGTAATCTCCATCACAGTCCCCATTTTCCCCATAATCCTCGTTTTGATAGTGCCAATTTGTGTAATGTGAGTTTTTTTTTTTTTTTAAAAACTGTTATAGAAGAACATACTGGATGCCACATGTGTACAATTACCCCTTTCTAATTAGTGGGGTCCGTTGTGTCAGCTACAGCCTTTACTAACATACACATAAGTATACAGTCTTACAGCACTTTTGTTTTCCTTTTGTATTTAATGGTTTTCCATTTAGGGGGCAGCATGGTGGTGCAGTGGTTAGCACTGTTGCCTCACACCTCTAGGGCCCGGGTTCGAGTCTCCACCTGGGTCACATGTGTGTGGAGTTTGCATGTTCTACCCATGTCATCGTGGGGTTTCCTCCGGGTACTCTGGTTTCCCCCACAGTCCAAAAACATGCTGAGGCTAATTGGAGTTGCTAAATTGCCCATAGGAGTGTATGCGTGAGTGAATAGTGTGTGAGTGTGCCCTGCGATGGGCTGGCCCGCCATCCTGGGTTGTTCCCTGTCTCGTGCCCATTGCTTCCGGGATAGGCTCCAGACCCCCCGCGATCCAGTAGGATAAGCGGTTTGGAAAGGCTGCCTAACGCCCTTAATTTGTTTGCAATTTCGCCAGGTAGGCTACCTTCTTTAAACTGCGTTTTGCTAGACTACACATTTCGAGATGTTTTATTGTAGTCTTGGTAAATATATATATATAGTTTAGCCTAACCCAGCCACTTAAGGGAGCAAGCCAGCTCAGGTAGGTGCCAGTCCCAAGCCCGGATTAATGGAGAGGGTTGGCGTCAAGAAATAAAGAGAAATAAAGACAACTAATACTCCTAGTTTGCGAGATCTGACTGCAATGGCAGCACTGCTACAAGGGTGTGGATAAATCTATACAAATATCACCTGCATGCACATTACTTCTTTTACAATAACCAACTCCTGATCCATACTGTTAGTCGTGAAAAAAAAAACTATCGTGTACATAGAGGCCCTGTGTAAAAAGATAACTGCCAAGGAAAAGATCAAAAACATTTATTTCAAGGATACAAAGTTTTTATGGTCATGTACAGTGTACAGTGCAATTCTTATTTGATTAACTTGAATGTCTCCACAGACTAGACGATTAAACAAATAAAGCAGCGCAACATTACAATAACTAATAACAAATAAACAAAGCTCACGAGTACTATTACAGTATTTATATCATTTATTTAAACTTAATTTTACCAGGTAAATTAACTACAAAGCAGTTACCACTGCTTTACCTGCTTCTCGGGAGAAATAGCAGATATACGTCATGTATGTGACTAAATTCTTAAGCCAATAAGGGCAAAGTTGTGTCGTAATGGAGGCGGATCCAGTTTGTGCAGCCGGTTAAAGACACTACGGGCATGTAAATGGAGAACGAAATTATAGTTATACCGAATCTCCTACACACAATACCAAGGTTACCAACTTTGGTCAGCTGACCGGAGTGAGACGTTCAATTCCCGTAAGATTTCTTTGCGCCAGCCTGAGAGTCTGAAAACACGTCACACCAGATGCATGAGAGATGGAAACCTGGGATATTCAGTCGAATCAGATCAAATATGATGCTAAGTTAGTACTAAGTTAAAATATGTTCCGGACTTGTAACATGCACCCATGATTTGGAACAGTCAGCAGGCTGTCTCTGGCCACGCCCCCTACACTCGGTCCGGCCCCTGGCTTTTCCTGAATTCTGATTCCTTTAGATAAACATTGACTTCATTGATATTGTTATTGATTTATCGACAGACCATCATACGTTTTAGACGTTATAATAACAACACTCTATTGATCCCCAAAGAGAGAAATTCTCTCCTTGCCTGCCCCCTCTTACTGTCCATGATACACAAGCACATATGTAGAAAAACGTCAGCTTGGAAGCCAAGGCTGGACTTAACCTACTCCTTAGGGTTCAACTGGAAACTGCCCCATGGCCGAGCGGTCTAAAGCCTCCTGCGCAGCGAAAATGGCCTTTCAAAGTAAGGGGTATTCTGTTCTCCGAAGTAAGGCATGGGTTCGAATCCAACTTCCGACAAAAGTTCTTCAATCGCTACAGCAGAATTTGAGCCACTGATCGGCTTTAATTGCTTTGTTTTATTTTTGCGTTTCAGGCAAAACTACATAACACTTAAGAGGTGCAGGATGATCTGTCTTGCTCTCGCGAGGTTTTTGTACGACGTGACATGGTGACATAATGCAGCGGACGATAAAAATCTAACCACAATGCATTGCGTCAGGACCAGAATGTATTGCTTTAAGCCAGCGCTGTATGTGGGTACATGAAGTGGAAAGCACCCAATAACAAACATAACATTTAAAAAAAATCTACAAACTAGTGGGAATATAAAATAAAATAAATGTGTCTGGGCAAATTGGTAAGTTAAATTAAATCGTTTTAAGCAGTGTTAAGCAGTGTGTGGTTTTAAACACGAGTAGCATGTACCGTGTTGACGGCGCATGAACGTATCTTGGCAGCACATGTAAAACTTAGATTTGCAAGCGGGATGTGAAACAGCATTTAGGTGTTTAAAACAGCAATAGAGTGCGTGTTTGTTCACGCAGTTACAATGTTTAGTTGTTATTTCTGTGGAACATCAGTGCAAACCCTTAGGGAACATGTTTTACATGTCAAACTTCACCGTCATGAACCACGATGCGTGTTCAAGTGTGGCGCTACAGATTGCCACAATACGTTTCGTTCATATGGGGAATTTAAGGCTCATTTTTACCGTAAACATAACACAGATTCATATATTGATACTACAAATGCCCTTACGGTGTTTACGTGTAATATGTCTATGTGCCAGCGCCAATGTCGCGATGTCAGATCACTAACAGCTCACTTAAAGGAACATATAGCCGAAGGACGTGTTGTGACATGTCCGGTGACAGGATGCGACCATACGTTCACTGTGAGATCGTCGTTTACAGCCTACATGTCCAGGAAACACAGACAATGTTCTGTGGACAGTATAAGAGATCTTTATAAGGAGACAGTTTCTCAGTTTCTTGAAACTGAACCGTTAGTTACAGGCCCTACAGAGAGATTTAGTGAGACTGATGAAGGTGAAGTCCATCTTACAGAAAATTTCAGTGACCTTTTTCTTAGAAATATTTCTCTTTTCTACTTGAAATTACATGGGCAGTTTCTTCTGCCAGCATCAACTATACAAAATATTATTGAAGAGATGCTAAGCATACATGAACTAGGACAGACATATACTTTGAATAAATTAAGTGCATTCCTGAAAAGTGACTTAACTGAATTAACAGATGAGGTTATTGGTAGTATATGTGATGTTGTGAAGGAATCTGACCTTTTCACCATTAGTCATGAAGGACCAATGAGAACCAATTTTTCAAGAACTAGGGCTTTTAAACAGATGTTTAGATACACAGAACCTGTAAAGTTGTACTTAGGAAGGGATGAAACAAGGTCACAGAGGTTTGCCTACTATGTTCCATTGAAAGACACTTTGAGACATTTACTGGAGTCAGACTTATGGCAGAATTGTGCTGCACAGGGTACATACGTACCATACACTGATGTGCTTTGTGATGTCAGTGATGGTCAGGTATATAAAAACAATGAGTTCTTTTCTCAAAACCCATCATGTCTAAAACTAATTCTATATCAAGATTCTTTTGAGGCGGTGAACCCATTAGGTTCAGCAAAAAGCAGCACAAAGTAGTAGCTGTATATTTGTCTCTGGCTAATTTACCACCTCATCAAGTACAGACCACATGTCACTTGTAATGCTGTGTCAGGAAAAAGACTTCAAACACTTTGGCCATGACAAAGTTTTCTCAAGGCTCATTGCAGACTTAAAAGACCTGGAAGACAATGGAATAACGGTGGCAGAGGAAAAAGTTAAAGGGACTGTTTTGTGCATTGCAGGGGACAATTTGGGGTCTCATAATATCGGTGGATTTACAGAAAATTTTAGTTTTTCTGAATATTTCTGCAGGTATTGCCGGACAACCCGAACAGATTTTCAAACAGATCCAAATGCATTTTACAGTCTGAGGAACAACAAAACGTTGAAGGTATAATATCTGAGTTTTAATTCATTGAATTACTTCGATGTTTGTATGCCTGGCCTGCCACCTTGTTTAGGCCATGACATTTTTGAGGGTATCCTTTCCTATGATTTAGCCCTTTACCTGAAGTACTTCATCAAGCAAAAAAAGTGGTTCACTTATTCAATTCTGAATAGACGCATTAAGAAATTTAAGTACAGTGGCTCTGATGTGTTGAGTAAGCCATGTGCAGTAAACTCCAATGGAGTAAAGCTTTATGGTCAGGCTGTTCAGAACTGGAATTTTCTAAGACTTCTTCCTGTGATCATGTGTGACAAGGTGAAAGAGCCCACAGATGATGATTGGCAGTTGACCCTTCAGCTAAAAGACATTGTGGAGCTGATTTGTGCACAGAAAATTTTATTGCCAGAGGTTGCATACCTTGACGTTCTTATCCAAGAATATCTTGCTTGTAGATTTTCTTTCTTTCCAGGACATAGGTTAAAGCCTAAGCATCACTACTTGCGACACTACCCTGCACTGATTTTAAAGTTTGGTCCTTTGATCAGGTTGTGGACAATGCGATTTGAAAGTAAATAAGGCACCATGGCAACAACAGTCAGAACAGCATCCAGTTCACAGCTAGTTTTAAAAATTGCTTTAACGCAGAGTGATTACAGGAAATAGGTGTACTGCTTAATATTAATTAAATTATTAAAATGTGCTAATAATAGACATATTTGTCAGTCAGACATTGTGCTTTTTAAAGAGCAGAAGGGATACATTAAATTACGATTATATTGTCCTTACTGTATATATTTTTACATTTTTCCCCTCAATGATTGTCAAGTGATCACAATTCTTACTGTGCTTTACCCCTCACTTGATAGAGATGTACCAAAACTGAACATATAACTGGATTTCACTCAGAATAACCAGGCCTTCTTTTTGGACTCTTTATCCCTTTTTATTTTATCTTCGCTTTCCTCAAGCCAGGCATTTACAGGTGAAAAACCTTAAACCACAAAACACCAACTTTCACCAATCTATCTTATGAGCAAACACAAAATTTTACTTTAAATGCATATATATATATATATATATACATACACACAAAATATACAATAAATGACCAATCTCAGCTTCAAATTTCCACACAATTATACATAACTTGTTCTGAATAAAATTCCTCCAAACATCAAAGTTTAAGATCAAACCACTGGGGAAACACATAAATGAGTTACTCAACGCAATAAATTGCAATGAAAAGCTAACCAATTAGACAATCGAACAATAGGTTTAACACTTCTGCCCATATGAATTATTAAAAGGAAAGTTCACCCTTAATACTTTTTTTTTTCTTTTTAGCAATTTAATATTTAACTTTTAGATAAACTAAAAATAGAACCCCCCCTTTTAAACCGCATTAATGCAAACATCTGAATCAATAAAACAGCATTCCACATATTGTCATTAAGACACTTACAGCACACCATTTATTCCTAATACAGTCAAATACCACAACTCATATAATGTTACAAGCCAGCACCAGCGCCTCAATGCCTCATTAGCGCACCCCATTAAGAAATAAACCCCACTCGCAACAGGTAGTGCTTGCTACAAATAACATTTGCAACAAAGTCCAACACGCATGGTTCATGGTCTTACCGGCTGTCCGTTCAGAGTCTACTTTTCAGTACACAATCGCAGCACAGTTCCAGAAGCACTTGGTGTAGATTTGACCCTTTGCTTGTCGCGCTACCAATGCGTTTTGCCGACTTTATCCAAAATAAAGAGCAGGTGCGTCCGTTAATGCCTTCCCCTCGGGTGCACACAGGTGAGTAAACTTTGGTTCCGCATGACCACTTGCGTGAACGACGTAACCACTTGCTGGAATGACGTTCATCGCAACAATGATATAAATATTTTCCCCCCTGACATATAATCAGTGTAAGCACACAAACACATTGGCCGGTTATCCTATTCATTCAGTTCCACGGACAGTGACCTGTGTTACTGTGCTGTGACATCTGGTTCCTTCATTGGCTCTGTATATTTCTATAAATGACTAAATGGCTCTGTTGTAGAAATTTCCAGCCAGAGACTTGGTTCCTATATAACGAGAAGATTTTATTTTTACTCGGACTGAGAAGCTACAGAAAATCATCTCTGCATGTGATCTCCCCTTTACTGCTCAAGCAGAGCACACGCACATCAGCAAGTGTCAAGGCAGCAAGTGCATACAAACAACTTCTCAGGGCCTTCAGGAAGAGTCAGACTGCGGTGTCATTCAGAGATACCATTGTCTAAGACTTGCACTAAAACATTCTATGCACTTGGGCATATTTAAACAAAGTAGTATGGTACCTATGTCAGAATCCATCCCTGCCTTGTCCTGTTCACATGTCACTGGCCATCCTATTCTCTCCTCTGTCTTGTACCCCTTAGCCCATAGTGTGTTTGCCTGCTCATCGGGCCACCATGTGGCTTAACGGGCCAAGTGGTTGGCCACCGTGCCTGACTCCCCTTTTGATTGTGGGTTTTGAGGATATCAGTGGGTCTGTGTTTTCATGATTGTCCCCCAGGCCACCATGCAGCTCAGCCCTTGATTCCAACTACAGTAGCAATCAGGTGGTTCTCGGTCTACTAGGACTGTATAACAGGATTCTTCACCCATTCTATCTTTACTCCTTCAGCCGCATACATGAGTCAGACCTATAGGTTATTCAAATTCCGTCCTGCCAAATTTACTGGACAGGAAGTGGACACTGCAAATGAATGTGTGAATACGCCAATACCTACATCTTTACAAGTTACATTAAGGGGTTTGGTACAGTAAATGGCTGTGAGGTGGGATTTCTTCTTGATGTCTGTTTGTAGCCCGTCCACCAGCAGCTGCTGCTGTATTTATCACACCAAGCAGGGAAAGTATATTGCTAAATTTTCCTTAGTTCAATTACGCTTGATTAAGCTAATTAAGCCGGCTATGTTATTTACATTCAGAAGGATGCCGCCATATTGGGTTATACACAGATGCCACGATAGCTCACACTCACATTCCCTCTTCATTATTTTTCTAAACACACTCTATCCTGCCTTGTCACCTGCAACAAGATCTCACTCCCTGTAGCAATAAAAGTCTTTCTTATGATTGAGCAGATTTCTGCTTCTCTCCTAACCATGGGCATCCAAAGTAAGATGAAGCAAAATGTTAGGAAATTTGATAACACATGGTTACTCTTTTGGTAACAGTGACTTTGGTTTTATTTTGATAGATGTAAACTACATAATATGGTCTTAACCTTGTTTTCTGTCCTAAAAGCAAACTTTTATGTTACAGGAGAAAAGTGCACAGCTGCTTGGATCAACCCCAGCTAATCAGCGCATATGGGAATCTTTTCAAAATACCATGTGAGTCTTATGCAATTTACCCAATTAATATAAGCTCTTTAGATGACGCTTAAATAATCAATTCCCATCAACTTAGTGTCAAAACACAAACTCAGTGGCAAAAAAGTGAAGGGCAACAGACTAAGTTGTGAAAATGAAATCTGCATGTGATGAAAGGGCATGTGACTGTATCGCGATGATTATAATCATCAGATCAAACGGACCACGGAGTTGGCGGTATGGTCACACTGCTGGTCCCATGTCAGTAGGGTATAGCACACCCCTGGGCCCGGATACTACTAGGATGTCACTGGTGTACCACTGTGCCGTCAGAGTGTGGTGTGTCACTCCACAGCATTGGCAGGATTGCTCCTCTCCCTGCAGCGCCACCATACGCACATGACGGTCATCTGTGGTACTGCAGAACTGAGATGTATCGCTGAACATGGTAGGACGCCAGTCGTCATCAGTCCATCAGTCCATGCCTCCCAGTGACTACACCACTCCAAACGCAACCGTTTCTGTGCTATTGTGAACGGCAGCCTATGCATGGGACGGTGAACCCGTAGTCCAGCTGATGCCAGTCATCGCGACACGATGATATAGGGTGTTGTAGAGAGTCCAGTAGCTGTGTCCATATATCAGGCGCAGGTGTCATGGGGATCTGTGATGCTTGGAGCACAATCCGACGATCCTTCCTTGGCGTGGTCTGTCTTGGATGACCAGAAACTTCACGACGTGTGTGGATGCCTCACGTGCCCATTGGTTTCAATATCAGGCCACTGTGATATCCGCATGGCCCACATGCAATTGCAGCACATGACCACCTGGCTTCATGTAAACCCGCAATGCAACCCTATCAAACTCCGTCAAGTGCCGTTAACACTGTCTAATGTGACTACGAGGCATCCTGTGTCTGGTGATTAAACATGCCAACTCCTTGCAATTTGAATCATTTACATATCCATCACTGGTCTGCACATGTACCAGATTACATCTTTAATCGGATAGTTACTTCTGGGTTCTCAACTTTTTTTTTCATAATACCCCTTAAGTGTATATGCCCTTCACTGATGAGAAATTCATCAACATCTAAGTCCTACATTCATGTACAATGCATATTAAATGAATATTTTGTCACTATTAGTTTTGATGTATCATTCTTTGAATGCACTCAATTGAATCATGGACAGTGGTTCCACATGGAAAAAAATGAATATTCCGAAAAGGAAAAATCCTTCTTCGGTTGATACATTCACTTTGTGTTCTGAGAATTTTTCCCTTGAGTGCCTTGTACAGTATGTCTAGTGTGTTTTTGGTGTGAATGTGGCCATAATCATACAAGGAAAAAACCACTGACTTGTAGTGAACATGTAAAACCGCAACATGCAGTGTCATACGTAACTGAAATAAGAAATGCTGGATTGCCTGAGTTGCATGCGTGCATGTTTTTTAATATGGGCAACATGGTTCCCTGAGATGCCTCAGTGTTGCTCACCGCCATCTCTAACACACAACCTCACAAACCATCTTAAAACTACTGAAAGAAATAATTGGCTACACTGCAGCTCCACTGTTTTGTTTGGCACCCCTGCATGTCCTGCATTGTGTGGGGAAAAAAGCTGAAGGCTGAGGAATGTTACATAACACAGCTAGAATGTAAAAACTCTCTCTGGTGTAATTCACTGCGTAAAACCAATGGTCCTAAGTGTGGTGTCTTCTTCATAACACTCCCTGATGTTTGTGTCCGTGACCATGAGATAGGGTGGCTGCTTTTCTTCCTTGCTTTCCTTGTATTCCTACGTTTCCTCCCCAGCCTTGGTTGGTAGGTCAGGCAGCATCACCTTGTTTTAATAGACCCAGGTGCAATTTATCTTGAAATTAGACTCAAGTGCAGAAAATGTTCTATCAGAAGTCTTTGACAATCTCTGAATTACACAGAAATCTGACTTCTTCTGAAGCTGTGAAATTGTTCATCTGTATTTGCTGCATTGGTACTTGTTGATGTGCGTGTGCCCTGCTTAAGGAGTAAAGGGGAGATGACATGCAGAGCTAGTTTTCTGTAGTTTATTTTCTTTGTCTGAATAATAATATTCTCTTCATATAGGAACCCAGTCTCTGGCTGGAAATTTCTACAATAGAGCCATTTAGTTATTTCTAGAAAAATATTTAGAGCCAATGACCTGATGTCATAGTAACACAGGTCACTGTCCGTGGTGCTGAATTCTCTACTTGATGGGCTGGTGCTGAATGAATAGGCCAGGTGTCTGTGTGCTTCCACTGACTGGCACCCAGACATATAATGACTTTTAACAATGAAGGGGGAAAAGTCCAGACAGGAAATTAGTCAACAGTAATTAGTAATCAAATATAGTTCTCATTTATCATTATGTAAATTTCAAAAACCTTTTCTGACTATTAATCTGCACGTTGCAATAATTTAATATTAACTAACTTGCTGTAACGTAAAGTGAAAAACAAGTTTTAAAACTAGCTGTGAAATTTTTGATGCTGTTGACCTGAATGTTGTTGCCAGAGCCTTAGGATACGTCTCTACACATAAGTGAGGGGATGGATGCACTATTCTATGGAGGCTTCTGAAGAGAATTATTATCCCAAATTTAAATTGAGAGAGATGATTAATTCCTTTTTAATGCAGTCTGCCTTAAGAGCCCCTGTTCTGCCGTTGATCTTTTGCATGGATGCTATCATGTATTAGTTTACTCTATGAAATTTAGTTTGAATTTTGATCACATGTCAAACTAAAGCATTTTGGACTGGATTCCTGAGTTCTTTTTAACGCTGTTAAGTTACATTTTTATTTCAGCATAATTACAAGTTCCCGCAGGGAAGAAATAAGTCAGTTACTTAATAAATGACTATAAAGTAGTTGCTGCAGTATATATTCCATAAATTTACTGAACTGGAGTTTTATGCATCCTTACAAAGTAATAACTGTATGTGTTCTTTAAGTATGAAAGAGTTTAGGACATTGTCACCTGCAGTGGACGGCCACGTGTCCCCATAATTATAACTTTAGATTATATTTCTGCATGACTGAGTATTCACTGAGTACCTGGTAGTGTTGGATGATATTTACGTCTCATATTTACCATTTATGTCAGTCTTCAAAGTGTGTGGATTATTAAGGTTGGTCTTGGTTGTTTTCTTCCCTGGAGAAACAGAAGTTTAATGCCATGATGCCACAGCAGCTCGCCGTTCCTGTCAGTACGGTGGAGGTAAGAGTTTGAAACATTCATCAGCCTGTCAGCTACGCATCTCGCCTGGACATGGGACTCAGCTTTTATTCTTCCATAATACCGCTTAAGTACCTCACTCTACTCAATCTCAGTACTGTTTAAGGGTAAATAACTTTTGTCACTGACTGCCAGAGATTATGGCAATTAAATGGAAAATATGAAGCAGACATATGAAATACAGTGGGCTGTTTGCAGTAAGTTGGGCTTAGGGTTAGTAATGGGGCTTTTTCCACTGACTTCTGCTTCTGTGCCCTTTCTTCACACTGCTGTTCAACTGTCCTCTTTATAGGAGGGAGGAGCAGCGCAAATGCAGCCGACAGATATAAAGCCATGTGCTGGCAGCAGACGCTTCGCACCCCTTAATAGCATATCTGTTGCTGGTAAGACTGTCTGTGCTGCCGGTCATCTCAGTAACCAGGTGAAACTCCCCAGGCAAGATCAGGACAATGTTGTGTTGAGTTTCAGTGAGTTTCCTGTGTGTAAAGCCAGTTTTGGGGTCAATGTGGAGCCTGGTCCAGTCATGAGCTGGGGAGACGTGACCAAGGCTGCACTGTTACTCTTGTGTGTCTTTTCATTCAAAACTCTTTTTTTTTTTATTTCCCCATAGTGTCCATCATCTTGAGCAGCACCGGCTGTCATTTAGCACAAAAGATGCCTGTTCAGTTTTCCATCTGAACAAGGGCCCTCTGGACCCAGGTGTGCACTACATGAGCACTTTGTTCCTGACTCCTTATCAGCGTTTACATTTACACTCTCAGCCAGTCTTTAATCTGCAAAGTTACGCTTGGTGAGATTTATACAGACACGAGTAAAGAGGATTTTTTCACTTTTCCCAAATTCCCTCTAAGTCTGTATTTTCACCTCTTGAATGCTGGGATTTGTAGGCCCAGCTCTTCACCATGTATAACAACATCACCCTCAACGCTAGAGAAACCAAGGAGCTGATCCTGGACTTTCGCAAACGGATGACTCCCCAAAGTCCTATCTACATCGCAGAGGATGCTGTAGAGGCTTCAACAGCTTCCAGTTCCTCGGGCACACAGCTTCTGGCGGTCAAAGGCATCGTCTTCAGGTGTTGCCTCAGAAAAGCAAGCAGCACCTTGAGAGACTCTAGCCACCCAGCACTGTCACTTTTCACCTTCCATCCATCCATCTGCACAAGCATTTCCAGATTTAGAGACAAGTTTCCTCCCCATTGCTGTTAACCAGCCAGTGACGCTGACATTTCCTCACACTGCCACTGTTACCTCATTCTGTACTGTTACTGTGTCTGTCTATGCTGGTGCCATTACTTTAATTTTATTTATATAGTATTATCACTGGTTATACTGTTGAGGTGCAACTACAGACAATTTTTCTTTGAATTAATCTAGCGACTATTTTCCCAAGCTGTTGATTCATCAAAACTATTATTTTTCCTCCAGAAAATCAGATTGACCGTTTAAGTTAATATTATTTTAAGAACAACACAAACTACGTCATTGCGGGGTTTTAGATAATGGACACTATACAGATATTTTTTTCGCCCACCATTCAATAAGCAGATAAGTAACTTGTCTAAAATATTTAGATTTGTATTGTGATCCCCAAAAGTTAGTAATCTGTATAAAATCAGTGTATCTTTGTTTTTTAAATTTGATTCTGTAAATCAATGTACACTGAACAAAAATATAAACGCAACACTTTTGTTTTTGCTCCCATTTTTCATGAGATGGACTTAAAGATCTACAATTCATTCCAGATACACAATATTACCATTTCTCTCAAACATTTCTCACAAATCAGTCTAAATGTGTGATAGTGAGCACTTCTGCTTTGCTGAGATAATCCATCCCACCTCACAGGTGTGCCACATCAAGATGCTGATCTGACATCATGGGTAGTGCACAGGTGTACCTTATACTGCCCACAATAAAAGGCCACCCTGGAATGTGCAGTTTTGTCTCACAGCAAAATGCCACAGATGCCACAAGCATTGAGGGAGCGTGCAATTGGCATGCTGACAGCAGGAATGTCAACCAGATCTGTTGCTCGTGCATTGAATGTTCATTTCTCAACCATAAGCCGTCTCCAAAGGCGTTTCAGAGAATATGGCAGTACATCCAACCGGCCTCACAACCGCAGACCACGTGTAACCACACCAGCCCAGGACCTCCACATCCAGCAGGTTCACCTCCAAGATCGTCTGAGACCAGCCACTCAGACAGATAATGCACGGCCCCATGTTGCAAGGATCTGTACACAGTTCTTGGAAGCTGAAAATGTCCCAGTTCTTGCATGGCCAGCATACTCACCGGACATGTCACCCGTTGAGCATGTTTGGGATGTGCTTGACCGGCGTATACGACAGCGTGTACCAGTTCCCACTAATATCCAACAACTTCGCACAGCCATTGAAGAGGAGTGGACCAACATTCCACAGGCCACAATTGACAATCTGATAAACTCTATGCGAAGAAGATGTGTTGCATTGCATGAGGCAAATGGTGGTCACACCAGATACTGACCGGTTCTGAGTCCCCAGACCCCCAATAAAGCAAAAAACTGCACATTCCAGGGTGGCCTTTTATTGTGGGCAGTATAAGGTACACCTGTGCACTACCCATGATGTCAGATCAGCATCTTGATGTGGCACACCTGTGAGGTGGGATGGATTATCTCAGCAAAGCAGAAGTGCTCACTATCACACATTTAGACTGATTTGTGAGAAATGTTTGAGAGAAATGGTAATATTGTGTATCTGGAATGAATTGTAGGTCTTTAAGTCCATCTCATGAAAAATGGGAGCAGAAACAAGAGTGTTGCGTTTATATTTTTGTTCAGTATAGAATAAGCCCAGATTTTAACCTAAAAATTTTCCTCAAATGTTTATTCAGTGGAGATAAGTACAACCTCTAAAGATAGGCATACACCCGTTTTGGCAGTGTCTCCGGATCCCATGACAAATAATGCCTTCAGTACATCCTCCTCAACCCACACTGAAAGCAGAAGTGCTATGGGCTTTGCAAACGGTTTGCCGACATCACTCCTATACGTCCAATGATGACATTCACACCGTCTCCAGGGTGATGTTCCCTGACTCGCAGGGTCACTTGTGGTAAAGATAAAACCGCTTTTCTTGCGCGATTTGGACTCGCTCCATATATTAAAAGGGAGCTTCGTTGTCATGTTTGACGTAAGTATGAACAGGACCATCAAAAGAAAACAACTGGATGTGCATGTCAGGTATTGGGTGAATTATGAGAATGGCTCTCGAGTGCAGTCCTGGTTCTGGGATCACAGTACATGAGCCACTCCACCGCTGAAGACTTACTGGAGAAGTTTAAGGTAAGCCATTCAATAACATTTAAACTCATTAACGAACCCATGATTTTTAAATATCCATGGTTTATCTTTACATGTGTTTAAATGGGAGAACCATATTTATTGGTAAGCATATTTTAAAGATTTTATTGCTGCTTCATGGCTTTTGCTGCAAAAAAAATAGTTCATTGAGGAAATAGAATGTTTAAGTGTTGTGTAGCAACATGTACAGCTGTTGTACAGGCAAAAACTCTGGCTCAGTCCAAAGGAGGTGGATATAGGAATGGCTGTCATCAAGGTGGGACTTCTGTGAATTCACTGGTATCTTTACATACAAATGTATCAAACAATTGTGAAGTAAAAAATATGTGAATAACATGGAGTTTGAGCTGGTTTGATATGTACAGCTGAGGTAGTGTTAACCTTGGGCTGAGTGTGCAGAAAGATTCTGGAAATTTGACAAACCATCTTTTTGTCAGAGACAGTCAGGAGCCAAAGGCAGTGGAAGTGACCTTGGTGTCCTTCAGATTAAAAAAAATTGCCAGATTGTGCTCTCAAAAATGTGCAAAAAGGCCTTGGATAAATGCCCTCTGAAGTACTCGATTGTACATGAGATGACGTGCTTGGACCCAAACAAAATGCACACCAGCCAGATAACTGCCAGCAGAAAAGGAGAAATCTCATGCAGAAGTTTGCGCAGGAGAATCGGTTGGCAGGCAGGATATCTGCTGGTAAATCATAGGATAAGAATAGGATAGTTCAGAATATTATTTTTAAATTATGCTTTTCTTTTTTCACATCTAACTGAATCAGGGACGGATTACAAACCGGGTTAGCGGGGCCGCTGCCCAGGGGCCCTTGGGGTGCAGGGGGCCCGTGGGCCCCAAGCCCAAAACAATTTGCAACGCTTATCAGCAATGTATTTTCGTTTGTCTATTTTAGAGGGCCTACATTCTTTGATCCTCTGCCTACAAGGTCCCCTGACCCTATAGGGAGGGTGTTTGGCTGCCAAGGGCCCTTGACTTGTGGTGGTTGTGGTGGTGGTGCAGGTGGTGGTGGTGGGGGGGGGCCTCGCGAACGTTTTACCCAGGGGCCCACACAACCCATAATCCGTCCCTGAACTGAATAGTGTTAACACGTAGATTTTAGCAGTATTTAGAAGACCGACTCTTGGTGTTTGAAAAGAAGCATCAGCCCAGTTATATTTTCTTTGATGAGCCTAGAGATATCTCAAGATTAAATTAAAATGATTGCACATTTATGGTATCATAGGAAAATTGGGTTATAAATCACTTTCCTATTCTACATGTGATTCTGTGTATTGACATTGTTGATCTGCATCTAATCTACTGTAATTAATGTAATTACAGGTGATGCAATATCCCAGCAGTCTGATAATCACCTGCACAATGAGGCAAAAGGCTTGGATTTTATATCCTTCATTCCTTCAGCACCATCCAAAGTTGATGTCTTTTTACATCAAAAAGTTAGTGGGCCTTATCCTGACCTCTGGATGTTCTGCAAGAACTTGCTGCTGCTGTCCTATGGGCAAGCCGAAGTGGAACGAATAGAGGTGGAGACCTGCAACTTATCAGAGGAAACAGTTGTTGCACAGAGGCTTATATGCGACCATGTCAGAGTGTGTGGGGGAGCAACCAAAGCGCCTCTGACCAAAGGTGAAAGATGAGCGAAAAGCAAAAAAGAAAACTTGAGGAACTCAAGAGGAAGAGAGTCTCACTGGAAAGTGTATGTGAGAGTTTACAAAAGGATGCTGAGCACATGGCAGAGGAAGCAGAGAGTGCTGCTGGAACCAAAAGGGCAACATTACTTACCAAGTCCAATACTCTGAGCCGACGAGCGAAGGAGGAGAAAGAGCAGTTGGTGGTCTTAAATGCAGATACTGAAGAATAGGCTACTGAACTGTGACTCCTAACACATCAAGAGTGAATCGGTGGAAACAAAAATATTTAGGTTCTTTGCATTTTTGGAGTATTTTACTTTCTGTGCCTGTTTGTACATTGTTCACAGCCATAATACTTTATAATTACAAGGTAGTTTTATGTTAGAGCTCTTGCTCCAATAAATATGTGCCTTGTAATTAACTAAATTCTAGGCTATTCAGTTTTTTTTGCCCTCGTGATGGTCGTGGGTTGTGAAAAAAGCCTTCTTCTTAGGGGTACCGCTGGGGCCAGCCGGGCGTATGTCGTGGCTTCAGTGAGTACTTATGTTTGTCATGCTGCCTGTGTACTTTATAGCGGCACAACATATTTCTGCAAATTGCATGCGTCAAATTGTCTGTCTCTCTTAAAAAATATGAAGTGTCACCAAAATTTTAAACGGGGAATCAATCTCAATGAAAAATATTCGTCAAGTAACGTTTCTAAAATAATATAGACATACTAATAATTATATATTAATAAATCGGATGAACGATGCATCCCAAATTGTATCCGCTGCGCACTTCTTAATCAGGGCAATCGCATCGTGGAGGTTTCTGCAGACGCCCAAAAAGACTTACTTAAGAAAACTGTTGCATGATAATTTGTACCATTTTCAAGGGTGGGGGGCGTGCAGTAGATGCCCCCTTTATTTTTGTGCTTCTGCCGTTCAAACCGAGCAGCACTGAGTTTGTCATGGCACCTGACGCCAAATCTACTGCTTAGCTGCTACAGACAGAACTATCTTCAAATCACCACTAGGGGGTGTCAATGCTGCAGCTTCGTTCTATGGTTGATCTTTTTCAAAGACAGTTTTTTTTCTCTCTCTCCACATAATCAACTTAACTGATTAGCGTGCTTTCATAGTAATGGTTTTTAATCCGTGTTAATCTTCTGAACAATGACTAGTAAAGGTTCTATGAGGTTGTCCTACTTACTATGGATTTTAAGTTTTTTATCAAGGTGTTAAAACGTACCACAGTTGCCAGTCCTGTGTTTTATGTCTAGCAATTTGTACAGTTTCTTCAGTATAAACACATGCCATGATCTGTGAGAATCTCCTCCAGAACTCTGCATTTCCTCAAGATCTTTTTGTAATATTGCATCATGGCACTGCTCAGAACAACACAGATGGTGCATAACAACACAAGGGAGTACAAGACAACATGGTGCAGAAACAGTGCGATACAAAGCAGGACAAAACTGGATGATACGTGGTCAGTGGTGGATAAAGTGCAGTAACAGCTGTACAGTGCAGCTGCCGTGGAAATGACTGTTACAGGGGATGCAAAAGCTGCAGGTTTGAATTGTTTGGCGAATGAAGCTGTTCATGAATCTGCTAGTCAGTGTTTGTGGATGGTGGTCAGAGTCCTGGATTATAGACTGAACCTTGTTACTGTGGCAGTTAAAGTACAGCTGGTCAATGGAGGGCAGTTCAGTGCGAATGATGTTCTTAACAGACTTCGCAATGTACTGCCTTCCTGTCATGTGGCTCCACCATACCATAGTACTACTGTAAGAACTAGGGATGTAACGATACATTCAACTCACCATTTGATACGATTCACGATTCTGAGTTCACGATACAATTTTCTAATTTTTTGCAGAATGAGCTGCAGACAAATATATTCAAAAATATTCTTATATTTATCTTTCTGAACTGTTGACACTGTTGTGAACAGTGCAACTGAATTTGAATAAAATACTGTTGAAAAAAATCCCAAATCAAAATAAGTAAATAAAAAAAAAATAAATCAAATAAATAAGCTAAGGTTTGCATGTGCAGCTTTTTAGCGTGCTTTGCCCTTTTAATAATCTTCACTCAGCTCACGGTGGTGCCAGTGGACCTGTTTGTGTATGTTATCAGTCTATTACAATGTTTGCATGCAGTTTATGTCTTGTCTGTGCTTTTCTCGCTGTTTCCTCCTCGTTTGTGATTACCGGAAAGCTAATATGCTGCCACACCGCCAATTGAAGATCGGGGGGTGCGTCCATCCATCCATTTTCTGAAACCACTTAATCCCAACTGGGATCGCGGGGGAGACCGGAGCCTATCCCGGGAACAAGGGGCGCAGACAGGAACCAAGCCCAGGCAGTCACCTACACACCGCAGGTCGCACACACTCACACAACTACAGGGCCAATTTAGACTCACCAGTCAACCTATCCTGCATGCTTTTGGACCGTGGGAGGAACCTGGAGTCCCCGGCGAAAACGGGGAGAGCATGCGAACTCCACACAGAAAGGGCCCTGGACCGAAGCCAGCACTAACCACTGTGCCGTCCTCAGTTTCAAATTCATTCATCATCTCGCGTTCGCTCAAAACCAAAAACTGACGTACGATGTCGACGTGATACGCAGTGACATCTGACGTCAAACTCACATTGTGAAATCAAATGTAATATTACACCAGTTTTTCTGTTAAAGTACTGTGAAGTACTCCTACAATAGTGATTCATTTTCCACATCAGCCGGTTTAAATCTTCATGCATTTGCACCGATTTTTAACTGATTTGTGATTCATCATTACATGCCAGGGCCAGCAGCTCTGCATGGCTCGACCCTCATAAACATTCTCCACACATGCTGTTCAGGCAGTGGCCACAGAAATTCCCCCAGTGAACTTTATGCTTTCTGTCGGAGAGTATGCTGTGTTCTGGCCTTAAACCCTGCATACTACTTTGCAGACTTTGATCCTCTTAACAACAATTGGCATTTCTGGTGGCTGAATATCCATCCATCCGTCATCCAACTGCATGCTTAAAAGCTGTGAATAATAGTAATAATTCTTAAAATTGCAACTATCTAGAATTTCAGCCTAGTTACTCAGCTAAATTACTATTTAAACCTAGAATAATTTCTATAAGGGGCGGCATGGTGGTGCAGTGGTTAGCACTGTCGCCTCACACCTCTGGGACCCGGGTTCGTGTCTCCGCCTGGGTCACATGTGTGTGGAGTTTGCATGTTCTCCCCATGTCGTTGTGGGGTTTCCTCTGGGTACTCCGGTTTCCCCCCACAGTCCAAAAACATGCTGGGGCTAATTGGAGTTGCTGAATTGCCCGTAGGTGTGTGTGTGTGAGTGGATGGTGTGTGAGTGTGCCCTGCGATGGGCTGGCCCCCCATCCTGGGTTGTTCCCTGCCTCGTGCCCATTGATTCTGGGATAGGCTCCGGACCCCCCGCGACCCAATAGGATAAGCGGTTTGGAAAATGGATGGATGGATAATTTCTATATGTGTGATAGAATCAAAAAATATTTTGTTTTACATATAAATCTTCACAAGGTGTATTACACATGGTATTCCCCAGACACCGCCACCCCAACAGATGCTTTGTTTGTTAAGACAATAGCTCAGAAAGTGGTTGATCGATCTTTTGCAGCTTTTACCAAGGTTTGTACAAGCCAAAATTAAATTTTGAAACGGATCCCTGCCACACCCTGCCCTCCTGAACCTCCCGTTTCCTCCCTAGTGTGGTATAACGTGCCATGCCTGTTCCGCGTTTGTTTTACCTCTCCTTCCTGCCCTTGTGTTACTCATTTCAGGTGCCTCTAGTTTGCTCCCTGCTTAGCCTTGTATAAATGTGCTTCTCAGTCCTGCCTTTAATGTTGCTGCTGCTGTTTGCCTGTGTGTTCTTCCCTGCTTATGATTCCCCCGTGATCCAGTTGTGATCCAGTTGTCTTCATATCATGTATTCAACTCTACTGCCTCAGTCCAGTATTATCTCTGACCATCATCTTATTGCGTTCAATATTTCCCTTGCTCAAAATATTAGCCCCCCGACTCGCTTCTATATGCCAAACGTACAATCACGTCAAATACAGCAAGTAACTTTATCGATAACCTCCCTGAGCTATCGTTTTCAACCAAACTAATGTCGAATTCTGCTGAACTTGATAGCATTACGGATTATTTAGCATCTATGCTTAATTCCACTAGAGAAAATTGCTCAGTTAAAAATAAAAAAGGTTGTACGAGGTTTACTTTGGGCCTCCGCCGATGCCACCCATTGTCTTACCATGTGAGCGTCTCAGGGACTATGCCCGGTGCCTAGGAACATAGTGTGTACGCCCCTCAGAGGGTAGACCGGTACCTGTCATCAGCGTGTGCGAACTCCAGAGGTGTAGTTTTGGTATCCACCTAACTTAACTTGGGCAGTCAAGTTTGGGACCCGGATAAATAAATGGGATTTAACCCAGAGGCTGCAAGATAGTATTTACCACCATAGTCCTAATAAGGATAGAAGTCCAATCTGGAAAGTTTATGAAGAAGTTAGCAAATCAGACAGTCATAAAGTAATCGAAACAACATTTATTAAAAATACTACAATATACAATTATTGACATGTGGACACATACTTGTAAATACATTTGGACAAATACAATATTAAACAATCACATTCCTCAGCTGAGAGTGAACAAAGTTCTGTGGAAAGTATCTGACTACAGATAGACTTTCACCCAGTTCTCTGCGGGAGCTCTGATTACAGAGTGACTCCCCGACTACTTCTGAAGCCCTTCCTTAAGTATCCAGACCAGGTGATGGCATGTTTCTGAAGACTGACTAATTTCGGTCAATGGTTAATTTTAGGGGCATTGCTGACCTTGGTTCTCAAGTCCCCAGCCAATCAGATCACTTTAGGGGGTGGTTGTAATTCCCTTGTTCTACCATGAGAGAATCTCTCTCAGTTTGGTGGGTTGAGCCGAAGTTTCTGTATTTCTCTTAGGAAAAGCTATACTGCCTTAAATCTGAGAGTATAATACTCCTCGTCTCATGCCTATTCAAACGAGACCAAACATGCGTGTATTTGTCCCTAACATCTATGTGTGCTGAGTTATCCTGTTTATAGTGGAAAAGGTGTCTGTGTCTGGAGGCTGACAGCTGTTGTTGCTGTGGATTGATTGTGGAACTCTGGTCACTCCGGGGGTGAAAGGTCTTGCTTTTTCTGTGCTGCTCCAGTTATTCCTATCCAGTCTCTCAGGAGCCGGCAGGCCTTTGCCTTCCTTAAAAGGGGTGGTTTGACGAGTTGAGTCCAGTCTTGCCTGGGCCAGCGGAGCTCTGAAATAGACTGATGCAGGCTGATCAGAGTTGGGGCCTGCAGGACCTATAAGTTTTATGTCCTTACAGAATGTAAGTGGCATCATACTAAACTAGTGGTGTTCGAACTAGCATGGAAAGAGGCTATGGGTAGCTACAAAAAGGCTCTTAGTGCCGCCAAATCATCTAGTATCTATCAGAACTAATTGAAATAAACAAAAAATAATCCTAGATTCCTATTTACTATGGTGTCCAAGCTGACTAATAACCAGACCACTGGTTATTTTCCAGTGACGACTTTATGAAACTTTTTGACCAAAAATATGCTCAATTAAACAGAACATTTTGAATATTGAATATTGGTTAACCAGTCAGAACTGATGTACTTAATTTTATCTTCAAATTCATCTACTTGTATGCTAGACCCTGTTCCATCAAAATTATTCAGCGATGCTCCCAGCATTGATTGAACCGCTACTAGCAATAGTTAAACTAAAACATATAATCATATTACCCCAATTTTATCTTCACTGCACTGGCTGCCAGTTAGATTTCGTGTTGACTACAAAACACTGCTCTTAACCTATAAAGCTGTAAATGGTCTTGCACCGCAGTATGTGAGTGACCTCATTTGCGTTCCGAATCATACACTTAGATGACGAGATGGAGGTATTCTATCCGTACCCAGAATAAAGAACATTACCTTTGGGGGAAGAGCATTTGCTCATAAAGCACCACAGCTATGGAATAAACTTCCTATTAGTGTTCGGAACTCAGACACAATCTCTGCTTTTAAGTCAAGGCTTAAGATGTACCTCTTTCGCCAGTCTTTTGGATAGTTAAATCTTCTTTTCTAAGGTGAATGGGAAATCTGGAGGTTCATAGTTATTTGAGATTGAAGGGGAAAGGGGGGATTGGTGCTGTCGTCCTGCCACTCTCGCCGATCACTTAAGCTGTGGATGGGAGGTGGCTTGACGCCAAAACCTCTGTAAACCCTCATGCCTGTGCTTCCTTCCAGGTCACTCTTTTAGGCAGGCTGTCATAGTTGCTTTAGTCCTGCCGGTTAGGTGTAGGGCAATAACTCTTCTCCATCTTCTCTTTTTCGAGCTGATACCGAGCCGACTACACCGTGTGAACCCGCACCTGGACTCCTGGATATAACTACATGAAACCAACTGGGACTTTATAACTATATGAACTCTAATGAATGTCAATGTAAATGCAGTTTCATGCTCCTTGGTCGCCCAGAGGAGGATGGGGTCCCCTTCTGAGTCTAGGTTCCACTCAAGGTTTCTTCCTGCTAGAGGGAGTTTCCTTGCCACTGTCGCCTCAGGCTTGCTTGGTGGGGTTCTGGCCGGTTAAATGTAAAGTGCTTTGTGACAATGCATGTCGTTAAAAGCGCTATATAAATAAAATTGAATTGAATTGAAGTGCTTCCTCAGATTCATTTTTAAATGTTCTCCAGCTAATTTCCACTATGGCCACGAGTTCTAGTATTTTAAATTAATATTGAAATGGTCATTTGGCTGAACAGCATCCCGACCTGTTAGAATCTTATATACCTGGATCATGTCCCCCCATAGTCTCCTTTGCTTGAGGCTAAACAGATTCAGCTCAGCGAACCTCTCCTCATAAGACATTCCTCTAAGTGCAGGAATCATTCTAGTCATCCTACGTTGCACCTTTTCCAAGGCAGCAATGTCCTTCTGAAGGTATGGTGACCAAACCTGCACACAGTATTCTAGGTGGGATCTTACCAAGGAATTATATAATCGTAGCATCACTTCTCTTGACTTACATCTCTAGGTGTGTGGAGTTTAATCCAACATCCTTTTGCCTTTTTTTAATGCTTCCCCACACTGGCAAGAGTGGGACATGGAAGTATCAACATACACACCGAGATCTTTCTCGTAATCAGCTACCTTTATTTCAGTGGAACCCATAAAATATCTGTACTTTACTATATTTACTATATTTCTGCTCCCTGCATGGATTACCTTATATTTATCTATGTTAAATTTCATCTGCCACGTATGAGCCCAGTCGCTAATTAAATCCAGATCCTGTTGTAGCCTCTCTGGACATGAGACATGATCTAACATCAATCAGAAGATACCACACCAGCAGATAATGATTTCTGGAATAGTAAAGTTAAAGGTTGGCTAATAATACCCCTCATCTCTTTTAAAACTATAGATAAGATGCCATCAGGGCCTTGCGATTTATTTATTTTGAGCTTAGCTAGGCTTTGTACCACATCAGCCTCAGTTATACATATATTGGTCATAGACATCGTTGTATTTGTACTAAATGGTGGTAAGCTATTCTACTGTGAACAGCCATTGTAAAATAATCATTAAACTCATTTATATCAATTTCATTTTCAATTATAAGGCCCTTACTATCCTGCAAATGAGTGATTTTCAGCTTTTAGAGCTCTTTCGGAGTTAAAATATTGGAAGAAACTTTTAACGTCATCCTTATAACTGTTATTAACTAAACCTGTAGACGTAGATACTCCTGCTTTATTTTGAAATCATTAGTTAATTTCCATTTGTGGAAGAAAGCCCTTTTGCTCCTGACTTTATTCTTAATTTTCGTAGTAAACCACCTGTGACATCGCGTGCTGGACGAACAGGCAGGAAGCGAGGAATCAAGGATCCGGGAAACGGAGAGTCGGGAATGAGGGTTTATTGATGAAAACAGGTACCAACAGCGAGAGATTTCAATGACAGGACTGGGGAAACAGACTTGAATGTGGACTAAATACACAGGACTACTCAAACTGACAGAAAACAGCTGGTTACAATCGGGGCAGCACACATGGTTAATGAGGGGGCGTGGCACACACGAGGATCGTACAAGCAGGTCATGACACCAGCTTGGTTGCAGTTTCCTAGATTTAGTTTTTCTGGAAACGGGTATGAAGTTCTTTTGCACTTGCAACAATGTGCTTTTAAAAAATTCCCATGCCTCTTCCACAGTATTGCTATTTAACTCCATCCGATTTACAGTTTCTAGTTTCAGTCTCATACCATTGAATTACCCTTCCTAACATTGTATACTTTTGTTTTGGACTTGGTTGAAGACTCAGGCAGCAGGAGTTGCCCCAACGTTGGTATGTCCTTATCCATAAGGGGGAGTAAACGTTCTGGTTTCCCGACCTTATAGATGAAGGAGTTGGGGGATGTTGCCAGTGACCTGCCGGATTCCAGGCAGAACAGGCCTCGCTATGCCACAGCCCTTCAGAGACTGGGCCTTCCGTGCAGAACCTCTGCATCCAAATTAGACCAGTTGTTTAACAAAACCCTAAAATGGGGTTATTTTTCACATGGAACGGGACTTTGATTCAACAACCCATTACTTAGTTGCGGCAAGTACCCAATATCAAGTATAGCTGCAAAGAATCTGCCAGAGATTTTCAGAGAAGTTCCCCAGATGCATGGACTGGACTAAGGTGCGTCAGATTAAACAGGAGCCTGGTAAATTCTGTGAGCCCCACGCCAAGTGACTGATGGAAACATACTCCAGCTACAGTGAGATGGACCCTCCAGCGGACCGAGAGTGGGATTCCCTCTGGGAGCGACAACTCGTGCAGTTGCTGGTGGATGAGCTGCAAACAGACATCAAGAAGGACTTCCAACCTCACAATCATTTACCAAACCACTTCAGGTAACTTGTAAAGATGTAGGTATTGGAGTATTCACACATTCATTTGCAGTGTCCACCTCCTGTCCGGTAAATTTGGCAGGACAAAATTTGAATAACCTATAGGCCAGACTCATGAATGCGGCTGAACGAGTAAAGGTAGAACAGGTGGCCAATCCTGTTATACAGTCCTAGTAGATTGAGAACCACCTGATTGCAACTGTAGTTGGAATCAAGGGCTGAGCAGCATGGTGGCCTGGGGGACAATTATGAAAACACAGACCCACTGATATCCTTAAAACCCACAATCAAAAGAGGAGTCAGGATGGCCAGTGACATGTGCTGGCTAAATGGGGACAACAAAGAGAGAACAGAACAAGGCAGGGAGGGATTCTGACACAGGTGCCATGCTACTTTGTTTAAATATGCTGTAATGTTTTAGTGCAAGCCTTAGACAATGGAATCTCTGAATGACGCCGCAGTCTGGCTCTTTCTGAAGGTCCTATACTGTAACCGTCCTGAGAAGTTGTTTGCATGCACTTGCTGCCTTGACACTTGTTGATGTGCGTGTGCCCTGCTCGAGCAGTAAAGGGGAGATCACATGCAGAGCTGATTTTCTGTAGTTCCTTAGAATAAAAATAGAATATTCTCTTCAAATAGGAACACATGCTGCGTTTGATTATTTCACTCCAACTCGGACAAAAACGTCACGAAAAACATCACTTCCCATTAGAAACGCCTCTTTTATGACGTTAATGTCTGACAGAATCTTCTTGTCCGAGTTGCCCCTGTGACGTAATTTCAACATGGCGGCTTACACACTCAACATTAATTCTATTTTACAAATCCTTAAAAATGTTTATTTTGTTAAATTTATTATTATCCCATCCATCCATTTTCCAAACTGCTTATCCTACTGGGTCACGGGGGGTCCGGAGCCTATCCCGGAAGCAATGGGCACGAGGCTGGGAACAACCCAGGATGGGGGGCCAGCCCATCGCAGGGCACACTCACACACACCATGCACTCTCACATGCATTCCTACGGGCAATTTAGCAAGTCCAATTAGCCTCAGCATGTTTTTGGACTGTGGGGGGGAACCGGAGTACCCGGAGGAAACCCCACGACGACATGGGGAGAACATGCAAACTCCACACACATGTGACCCAGGCGGAGATTTGAACCTGGGTCCCAGAGGTGTGAGGCAACAGTGCTAACCAGTGCACGACCATACCGCCCATTTATTATTATTATTATTTATAATTATTAGTAATTATTAATGTAATTGCACGTGTTCGATTTAGAGAATACCATATTGTGACCGTAAACAGTATCCTAACATGCAATATCAGATTTTTACCAGACTTGTTAGTGTTTTTGGTTTGTTTGTAGTTTGTTTGCCTCTCGAAAAAAGAATATCGCTATGAATGTACTAAAATACTTTATAAAGCTTTTAATGTGGTTTGACTAGTTCCTGTTTCTTGTTTATTTGTCTGAAATAATAATCTTACTCCATAACTGCTAAAATATAAAGCAACAACACAGCAGCGTATTCATGGAGGCAGCCATGTTTGTTCCGAGTTGTGCTAGCTTGAACGGGAGATTGTTGGATGTGATGTCACCCAATTTGGAATTTCCAAGTTCCGAGAGAAAAACGAACGCACCACAAGACTCTGGCTGGAAATTTCTACAATAGAGCCATTTAGTTATTTCTAGAAAAATATTTAGAGCCAATGACCTGATGTCATTGTAACACAGGTCACTGTCCGTGGTGCTGAATTCTCTACTTGATGGGCTGGTGCTGAATGAATATGACAGCTGGCCAACATGTCTGTGTGCTTCCACTGACTGGCACCCAGACATATAATGACTTTTAACAATGAGGAGGGAAACGTCCAGACAGGAAATTAGTCAACAGTAATTAGTAATCACATATAGTTCTCATTTATCATGATGTAAAATTCAAAAACCTTTTTTTTATTATTAAGGGATAAATGTAATTGAGTTTTAATGTATCCTTTCCGCTCTTAAAATCGCAAATTATTTCTGACTATTAATCTGCACATTTTAATAATTTCATTAATATTACCTAATTGGTTTGTCTTTTTTATTAAATTTTAAAACTAGCTGTACAATTGTTGATGTTGTTGCTGTTCTGAATGTCATTGGCCTGTTGCCTTACGTCTGTCTAAACATGAGTGAGGGGATGGATGCACTATTCTATGGGGGCCTCTGTAGAGAATAAATGATCCTAATTTTATATTGAGAGAGATGGTTAATTCCTTTTTAATCCATACTGCGTTCAGAGCCCCTGTTCTGCCGTTGATCACTGCTGCATATCATCCCCAAACCAATGGCCTGGATGAGAAAACGAATGATGACATAAAATGGTAAGTCTGTTTTTGAGGTTGTTTTAGAACTGTGTGAGACAGGCTCTATTCTTTTAACATTACATCAGGAATTACTGATATTATTGACAATCAATCCCTTAATATACAGTATCTCACAAAAGTGAGTACACCCCACACATTTTTGTAAATATTTTATTATATCTTTTCAAGGGACAACGTTAAAGATATGAAACTCTGATAGAATGTAAAGTAATCAGTGTACAGCTTGTATAATGGTGTAAATTTGATGTCCCCTCAAAATAACTCAACACACAGCCATTAATGTCTGAACTGCTGGCAACAAAAGTGAGATTAAAAATGATTTGTGGCAAGATCGGATCATGTGTGTTGAAGAGTTTCTTATGACTGACAAGTAGTTATTTAAAAACATATCTTGAAACAGCAAATTACATTGTTCTTAATGCTTTTAGAAAATGACTCTTTATAATGATCTGTGAATAATAATAATTTGCTATGAATGTTTTTCCACTTCAGCTTTCCACAATTATTCTTCCCGATGAGAAAAGCTACGGCACGTTTTTTGATGAAAAAAATAAAGTAGTTGAGACAATAAGCAACAACAGCTGAAAACATCTCCTAGTCACAGGAAAAACAGAAGCAGGCATGTGGTAAACGAATACAAAAGAGGTACCAAAGCACAGTTTATCATGTTGGAGATGAGGCGCTTCTGTTCAACATGAGGAAGCGGGGACGGAAAGGAGGAAGAACGGAACCGGATTTTACCGGACCTTATGTCATCCAGGCAATATGTGGCAAGCTGGTTACACTGTCTAATTCTGAAGGGGCAACTTTAAAGAACAAATACAATGTAAACCACATACAGAAGGAGCCAAACTGATGTCCCAAGTCAGGAATCACACAAGGTGCCAGAAGAGTATAAGACCAGTAAACCTCCCTCTAGCGCAGAGCTTCTGACAATCGAGAAGGATGCTGACAGTTGAAAAAAAACTCATGTCTGTGTGTTATGAAAGAATATCAATAAATGTTTCCGAAAGGGGATGACTCATTTGGTAATTATTTACGGCTTATGTTATGGCTGCCAATTTACAGTCTTTACTGAAGTCTGACTTCTTTTGAGTCACCTTTAATATAGATTGGACACTCTCTATGCAATGTGCAATACTTACATAGATGGTAAATGTTTACCTGCTTGCACAGATGGATGATTAGGTAATTAGTGTAAGTGTGTGTGTGTGTTCAATCGCATGTATGTCCAAGGTCCATAGTAAATAATATACACTGATCAAGAGATGCCCGAAAGTGGATAAAAGAGGACATTAGTGGGTGTATCACTTAGTGTAACGCGTGCAGGAAAATGAGCAGGACTGCAAGCCATATAATGACCCTTGTCTAGCTCTTAATACAGTATGCATACAGTGATGTATCTACAATGGACAGCTACTATGAGCAGATAGCACAGTACAGGTGCTTATAAGATCTGTATGCTATTTCCATCCATCCATCCATTGTCCAAACCGCTTATCCTACTGGGTCGTGGGGGGTCTGGAGCCTATCCCGGAAGCAATGGGCACGAGGCAGGGAACAACCCAGGATGGGGAGCCAGCCCATCACAGGGCACACTCACACACTATTCACTCATACATGCATACCTACGGGCAATTTAGTAACTCCAGTTAGCCTCAGCATATTCTCAGCATATTCTTGGACTGCGGGAGGAAACCCCACGACGACATGGGGAGAACATGCAAACTCCACACCCATGTGACCCAGGCAGAGACTCGAACCCGGGTCCCAGAGGTGTGAGGCAACAGTGCTAACCACTGCACCACCATGCCGCCCCCTGTATGCTATTTCATTCTATAAAAAGAAACTTACTGTACTGTACAATAAAGTATTTCACCACTGCTTCTTCCTCAGCTCCCACTGTTTGCTAGCACATGCATCTTTTGATTTCTTAGTGCAATCTGTGCTTTATTTTTTTTTTGTGAAATGTAAGTGCAGTATCTGTTTATTAAGTGCTGTGGTTTAATATGTACATTATTATTTCAGTACTGTGTATACTGTCCTTAATGTCTTGCCTCTCTCGTATAACTTGAGATATGCCCAAATTGACTTGCAACAAGTGGTCCTGGTTCCAAATGCGGAAGGCGATGGATACCTGTATTTTATATGCTGTAGTGTGCTGGGTGTCAGACATTGCAATGCACCTTGCTTTGATCTTGACCTGTTAGATCAGAGGGAGGTAATCTTATCCAGAAAGGGCCACTGTGTATGATGGTTTTCACTGCAACTCTCTGAACAGCGAACCTAACAGTTATCCCAATACCTTGATCTTGCTAGCATATTTAAATGTGTACCTATTCAGGAATAGAGTGGTGAAGGCATTCAGAGGAGGACTGATGATTATCAGAGGGAACAAAGGGGCTGGGTACTTGTCAGTATCCAGTAGAACCACCAGACTCCTACACTGAATGGTTCTGGATGTGGCACAGACGTTAATCCCTCTGTATTAGGGGATCCGTCTCCAGTTTGTACTCTTCTAGTTAATAGGTAGATTATCAGGCAGTTTTTCACCCTAGTCCAGTACTCATTGACAGCCTAATACACCGTGTTTCAGTTTGTCTTGATAGTCAATACATGTCACAGGATGTACATTACTCTGATGGGCAGGCCCTCTTACATATGATGGAAATTGCAATACCTACTTTTGAAAGAAAATAGAAAAATTATTTTCCCACGGTCTACTAGCAGCTTTTAGATGTTAATTCTTCATAAAAATAATTTGACTTGATCCAATGTGTTTTTAATACAAACAATTACCACACAAAGCTGCTAGTTTCCTCCGGTTTCCCCCCGCAGTCCAAAAACATGCTGAGGCTAATTGGAGTAGCTAAATTTACCGTAGGTGTGCATGTGTGAGTGAATGGTGTGTGAGTGTGAGCTGTGATGGGCTGGCCCCCCATCCTGGGTTCTTCCCTGCCTCGTGCCCATTGATTCCGGGATAGACTCCGGACCCCCTGTGACCCAGTAGGATAAGCGGTTTGGACAATGGATGGATGGAAATAGCATACAGATTAAGCACCTGTACTGTGCTATCTGCTTATAGTAGCTGTCCATTGTAGATACATCACTGTATGCATACTGTATTAAGAGCTAGATAAGGACAGTGGGTCATTATATGGCTTGCAGTCCTGCTCATTTTCCTGCACCCGTTACACTAAGTGATACACCCACTAATGTCCTCTTTCATCCACTTTCAGGCATCTCTTGATCAGTGTATATTACTTACTATGGACCTTGGACATACATGCGATTGGACACACACACACACACACACACACACACTTACACTAATTACCTAATCAACCATCTGTGCAAGCAAGTAAACATGTACCATCTATATAAGTATTGTACATAGCATAGAGAGTGTCCAATCTATATTAAAGGTGACTCGAAAGAAGTCAGACTTTAGTAAAGACTGTAAATTTCTCAGCCATAACATAAGCCGTAAATAATTACCAAATGAGTCATCCCCTTTCGGAAACATTTATTGATATTCTTTCATAACACACAGACATGAGTTTTTTTTCAACTGTCAGCATCCGATCCAAACGGGATTCCCATTTCCTTTCTGTGGGATCCAACAGAACACGGGCTGACCATCAGTCAACATGTCTTCAACCGTGCAGGACAGGACCCAGTCCAGGCCAAACCTCACGGTGCTGGTGTTAATAAAAAAAATGTAAGGAACATGCAGCTGCAGCTCACACACAAACACAGTCCACAGCATCCAGAAAAAGGTCAGGCCTTTTTCTTCTTTAGCTGACTCCGCCCAGACCTCGCCCCCTTTCTGGGCGCCTCGCACTATGCCTTTGAACTGGCCCTGCAGCTTGGCCCGTTTCCTGTTTCCCAATGCAAGTCATAAGATTCACCCGTAAATGATATTTTGAATCGGAACGATATTTATTACTATTGTTTAGATTAAATATATAACGGTTTAATGATTGAATATAACTTGATATTGTTGTTTGTGTTGTTTAGTTTGAGGTTCTAGTTTCTGTCTTTATCCGCTTTCGTTTCAGTAGGCAGCTGGTTCATCCCAGGCTCAGGGTCTCTCTGCTCTTCATCAAACCCACACCCCCAGTTTGGGAGCACCCTCTCCCTCTCCTCCCCCCACGGCTGTGACTGTTACTCCTCCTTGAGGAGTAACTGCTCCGCCCCCTATCCCAGCCCCTATACCCACAGGAGTGCATCACCCAGTGAGCCGCCGCCCTGCCTGTCCCCTCACACAAGCACACACTGAAATCATGGTCCTAAGCTCTCTGTGTGGGTCACCACGATAGTACAGCACACCGACGATTACCCTCTGACTGAATCAGAATCAGCTTTATTTGGCCAAGTATGTTCACACATATTGGGAATAGTTAGACATTTAATCAAAATAATTAAGACAAGACATAAACATACAGTTCTGTTGATATGCGACGCATATAACCTCTGCATTCACAGCACTGCTTCAGTTATCGAAGAGCAAATTTCCAAAACTCACTCAGTCCGATAACCTAAAGTAATAAGTCATAATCCTCTTCATACGTTGCAGTAATGGGAATGAAATCTCACTCAGTGTTTATGTAATGGAGCAATGGAATTTCGTGAAATTTCCAAAAGTCCACAGAAATATTTAGAAAAACATTCCTGCAGACTGAGTTTTTGATATTTGCTTTTCAATTAACACAATTTTCTTCAGTCTGAGGTTTAACAGAATTCAGCCATATGCTGTTCAAAAAAAACTACACAGAACAAAAACAGAATGGACTTTACATCTGTCTGAAAGGAAAGTTGACACAGGCTGCAGCAGTGAACAAATCAATCAATGTATTAAAGTTAGGCATTAAGTAACTGGAGGCAGTATATACATAACATGATAACATGCCTTTTCTGTATTGACCATATTAAGGACGCTGTAACACTGCCCACCACATACCTGCTTCATTTATTGTTTTATACTTGCAGCTGCTTATTCAGACAGCTCGTCTACCTGTCTGTCCATGTTGCCCTCCCATGACAACTGGTCCAGCCTACAGGTGCCGTCCCATTCCGGCATGTTACCCATGAGTCATAGCGGCACCTCCGGGAGCAGCTCCAGGTGAGCCCGTGCCTCCCCTCCCCCACCTGTCCCCATGCTGAGTCTCGGGCCCCCGTCTTCCCTCTTGTTCTCGCCTATACCCACATCCTGGCCTGTGTCTGCATCGTCTCACCTCGTTAACAGGACTTTCGCCTTCTTCTGTCCTGATCCATTCAGGCCCATCATTCTGGGACATGCTTTGATTTATTTCGCCATAGTTACTCTTTGTTTTCCTTTGTACTTTGCACTCTACAAGTAAAATGAATAAAAAATAGGCATTATTTTGATATTGTTTTAGTACAGTGACACTAGTATATTTGTTGTTGTTTCCAGGCAACACTGCATGCTGATTTAACGTCTTTCCTTAATCTCCACCCCATTGCTCACACACAGCCAGTATCCCAGTTTGTGGTCAATGAGCTCCTCCTCACTCACCCCAGTCTCCTAGTCCAGTGGAATGTCCAACAGCTTGGGCTCTCAGTTCCTGCGTGTCATGCCCGGCTCGTCCGCTCCTCCTGTGTGCCACGCCCCCTGATTACCCACGTGTTTTCTCCCGATTTGTACCCAGCTGTATCTAGTTAATTTGCTCAGTCCTGTGTATTTCAGTCCGTGTCTTACCTGAGTCCAGTGTCTGTCATTGATGTTTGTATGCGTGAGATGTTTCCCCGTCCGCGCTTCCTAATTAAACTCCCGTTTTTGCCTGTCCGCTTGCTCCTTGCACGCCTTGCCCGCACGATCGCCTGCCTGCTTGTACCCGATCGTGACACTGCGCAGCTCTACAACTCATTACCCAGGGCTCTCGCACCCGGCCACAGTGCCCCTCTCAGGCTCCCCGCTGTATGACAGCACTGCCCCATCGGAAGTTCATGAAGCCTCACAGTACGACGCCTCTCCCCACGCGCGCTTAGCCACCACCGGGACTCCCATCACTCCTCCTTCCCTGTAGGGCGGCGCACTTCCATTATTATTACAGTTTCTACTGTCACTCTGTTGCTTTTCCTGGTGCTGGACTTTTGACAGATAAATACATTATTTGTTGCATTCAGTGACAAAGATTGGTCTGTTTAACACCCTCAGTCTCCACCCTATGAGCCCCTTGTTGGCGGCAGAATCAGGAAGATGTCGGAGAAAGCAGAGGTAAAGTGAATAGTCACCTCGACAATAATGTGGAAACCGCTAATGGTGATCATGCCTGTGTGGGTGAAATGGATCACCACAGTATAAGCGGATGATGATTATAGACGATTTTTCCCTTTTTCTTTATGTCTGTTTACCATCTAATAGGCATTTTTTTTCTTTGGGATGCGTCTAGGTCAGATACGACCAAAATATTTTTCTCATTTCAGAAGTGAAAAAAAATATTGCTCTCAGATTCTGTTCAGTTGTAGTTTTTTAAAATAATGTACCTTGATTTGTGTTTGTTTAAAATGCCATTACCTGTTGCTTACTGGGCCGCTGAAAATGTCTGGCCCAGCTAAATTTCTTGGTTTAAAAATCTGGCCCAACTACTTTCCAGACCTGGACTAGCCTACTGAATCATACACTAATGTTATTCTGTTATGTGGGCTGTTGTGATAAGGGAGATTTGCTGGATGCTGCACGACGGGTGGTGTCCCTGCTGCAGAATGCCCTGTCTGAAGCAGCACCTAGAGACAGTGAGGGTTGTTGTTATCACCTTAATATTGTATATACGCAATCTGTTATTTCTTAACTAATATAATTGTAAGGTATTCTTCTAATATATTGTGCACAGCCAACAAAAAAGAGAAAAATGCAAAACCAAAGGAAGGCTTTCTTTTCTCTTAAAAGTCTTTTTTCTAAACCAACTGAGAGTCAGTTAGAGGGGTGTTCATTATCAGTATTGTTGCTGGCATTTCTGAAAATGTGCCAATTTTAGTCAAGTGGCTACTTTTCAAATGCAGTCCCTGGCCAAGATGAAGAAAGTTCATGAAGACTACATGATAATATTAAGCACTGACATAACAAACAACATTTTTTACATGCAAAATATACAGGAAATATACACTGCAACAGGCTAGGATAGACAAATAACCAAATACACTTGCAAGCCTGACCACTTTAGACCCCAGATTAGAAAATTGGTGAATGAGCATATATTTTTTCCAAGTTTTGTTTTGCTTTCAAGTTCTCACAAATAAAAAAAAAAAAAAGATTTTCCCACTATAGCCAGATCCAGTTTCTGTGGGGGGGCGGGGGGGGGGTGACAATTTGTAGTAATAACTATTTCCTGCTGAAAACCACTGGTAAACTATCCACATGTCTCTGAATATCTGTGAGTCCCGAGACCTCCATGACAGATAGATATAAGTTGCTAGTGTTGATCGGCAGGAAATCTTCTCCAAAGCCCCACCACCACCTCACACCAATCCACCCAGGGTTTACTCCAAATAAATTTGCTGGTAATACAAACCGGATCAACTTGTGGTTTGTGTCCACGTGTACTAGAGACAAAGGCCCTGGTACATTCTGCGTACAACACAGCCAAGACTTGACAACCTTTATATGATGCGCATGGAATCAACCCTATGCATGGAGGCTGCAACTCTTCTCCACCGAACCCTGTAGCCCATTGACTGCAGCCTGCATTGACTATCCTGTAGCCTGCATTTGGTAGATCATTCTTGACAGAAGAAACCAAATTGTCAAGTTCCCTAACACAGAGCTCATACTCTTTTATTCTTCTTAAGATTGTTCTTCTTGAAACACCCATCAGTGTGGCTATGCAAGGCACAGGAAGTTGAGTATGGAGCATTTCTTTCAAACATTGTTCTTCAATCAAAATCTTGGGTCGTCTATTGGTGGCAGCGACTTCCTGTGTGACACATGGGGCTGGACGTTCCAGATGTGCCCTCACAAGGTCAAAGAGCTCTTGCAAAGCCAGGGTGATAGCAGGAGGTACTTCAATGTGATTAGACAGGGCCTGCAGAAGATACAGCTCCTGATGACAAAGGAACTCCAGGTAATCCAAATTTAGTGGAGTCGCGCTGAATCCTATTTCTATTTTATGCAGAAGACTTTCGAGAAGGTGGTATCTGAGCTGTTCACAGAACAAATTATAGTTAATGAGGTGTCAAGATCTTGTCTCTGATCCACACACTAGGCCTACCATTCAAAAGTTTTTAATTATGAAAATGAAATGTTTTTGTTTTGTGAGGTGCTTGTTCATGTATGATGATGTAGTGGCTGCTCTGTTTGACCGTGGTAAACCTTTTCACAAACAATATAAGTGAAGAAGTATGACATTAGATCTAAGGACCCAGAGTATAATAAAGTTAAATAAAATCCATCAAAAACACTTACTCAGTGGAGATTCCAATGTAGTAGGCAGACAACTTTATGGCTTTAATAATGAGTGTATTTAGCAGCTACAAGGACAAAAGATATTATAAACCTCTCCATTTTAATGCTAATTTAATAAACATTAACAGATAGCACTTAAGGTGGTTTCGCCTATAGTCTGCTAACACTAACCCGAGAACTAATATCTGAGGAGCGTTCTTCCCAGGATTTGAATTTATTAAATTGGCTTTGTGATGTTGTATTAAGAAATTTTATTCACAATGCAATTTACCGTACATTGGCCCATTCTTTTATATACGGTAAGACGAAGCGGGAAATTCGAGCGAGCGAGTGCTGTGCAGACGCGAGCGCGTAGAGGGGATGGGTTTTCAGCACTCGAGCACACGCACGCGCGTGGTTCGACTTTTGGCCCTAATTTAACGGCGAGCGAGTGAGTGAGTGCTGTGCAATCGCGAGCGCGTAGAGAGCATGGATTTTCTGTTTTTATGCGCACGACTTTTGGCACTAATTTAACGCCATAGAAATGTGTGTTTTAAAAGGGGAGGAGATCGGGTTGCAGCGCTGGTGTGAGCGGTTTCTCCGGGCAGTTCGCTCGAGGCTAACGTGGCTTTGGGAACGTGGTGTACCCGTCACCCATGCCAGGGAAGAAATCAAAACCGAAATGCTAGGAATATGGACTTCATCTTACGTCAAGCGTTTTCCCCTCCATTGACGCCCATAAAGAAAAGGCTTAAAGTCCATATTCCTAGCATTTCGGTTTTGATTTCTTGTCAGGTAAGTCTTTATGGCCAGATACATTCGCGAGAAATTTGGTGATTTGTGGTGACTGTTTTAATACATTAAGTTGCGTTACGCATTTTCACATTAAGCGTTTTAGAATGTCCCGTGGCAGGTATCCCTTCTATTGCCCTAGGGAGGGTTGTAACCCTCGTCTGTATATTAATAAAGAATAATCCTTCTATTCCTGTCTCATGTATCTGGACCTCCCCAGCAATTTAACGAAATTTGGTGGCAGCGGTTACAAGTGAACCCGTTTAAGTTTAGCGCTCATACTTCCGTCCATATGTTTAAGACCCACCTTGGCTGACTTAGCTGACATGTCCTGATTTCATAATCTTCAAATTTGTAATCTTTTCTCCTTCATCTAACTCCATGTTTTTACTTCTTGTCATTTTCTTGCCGTTTGACTCATAGAAAATTATCAGACTTAAATGACACGTCAGCCTGTGCAGACAGCGATTTCAATGTTTAATAAATTGGCCAGCAGGTGGGGGCAGTGCTCAATTTCATTAATGCCATTCAGAAAACTTTCAGGCTTTATGTCTTAATGAACAGCCTAGAAAAGGACAAAGCATTATATTACTGATGCATACAGCAGATCCCCAACTCAGGCTGTGTTGCATATTCTTAACAGTGCTACAGTATGTTCACACAGCCAGTACAAACAAACTTGCAAGATCTAGACCAGGGGTCACCAACCTTTTTAAAACGGAGAGCTACTTCACGGGTACTGAGCCATACGAAGTTTGATATCAGTTTTAAACGCCCCTCCTAAACATGTCTAAACTTCATGCATGATAAACATGTTTTAAATGCTTTTTTATATTCAATTTCAAATCTATATAAATGCAAATGTGATAGATTAGAAACAGGACAAAATTAAATTTTAGATGATGTTCGCTGGTGAGTTGTGCTATTTTATAGAACAGGTCCACGGGCAACTCATGTGGTCATTGGGGGCATCCTTGGGGCACCATGTTGGTGACCCTTATCTAGACCTACCACATCAGGTAGGAAGGTGCCTATTTCTACCAACTATTCAGGACCATCAGACCCAAACCATACATTCAGTCATGCAC
>NW_026042812.1:0-94189 GCF_023856365.1 Brienomyrus brachyistius
AGAGTGACCTGGAAGGAAGCACAGGCATGAGGGTTTACAGAGGTTTTGGCGTCAAGCCACCTCCCATCCACAGCTTAAGTGATCGGCGAGAGTGGCAGGACGACAGCACCAATCCCCCCTTTCCCCTTCAATCTCAAATAACTATGAACCTCCAGATTTCCCATTCACCTTAGAAAAGAAGATTTAACTATCCAAAAGACTGGCGAAAGAGGTACATCTTAAGCCTTGACTTAAAAGCAGAGATTGTGTCTGAGTTCCGAACACTAATAGGAAGTTTATTCCATAGCTGTGGTGCTTTATGAGCAAATGCTCTTCCCCCAAAGGTAATGTTCTTTATTCTGGGTACGGATAGAATACCTCCATCTCGTCATCTAAGTGTATGATTCGGAACGCAAATGAGGTCACTCACATACTGCGGTGCAAGACCATTTACAGCTTTATAGGTTAAGAGCAGTGTTTTGTAGTCAACACGAAATCTAACTGGCAGCCAGTGCAGTGAAGATAAAATTGGGGTAATATGATTATATGTTTTAGTTTAACTATTGCTAGTAGCGGTTCAATCAATGCTGGGAGCATCGCTGAATAATTTTGATGGAACAGGTTCTAGCATACAAGTAGATGAATTTGAAGATAAAATTAAGTACATCAGTTCTGACTGGTTAACCAATATTCAATATTCAAAATGTTCTGTTTAATTGAGCATATTTTTGGTCAAAAAGTTTCATAAAGTCGTCACTGGAAAATAACCAGTGGTCTGGTTATTAGTCAGCTTGGACACCATAGTAAATAGGAATCTAGGATTATTTTTGTTTATTTCAATTAGTTCTGATAGATACTAGATGATTTGGCGGCACTAAGAGCCTTTTTGTAGCTACCCATAGCCTCTTTCCATGCTAGTTCGAACACCACTAGTTTAGTATGATGCCACTTACATTCTGTAAGGACATAAAACTTATAGGTCCTGCAGGCCCCAACTCTGATCAGCCTGCATCAGTCTATTTCAGAGCTCCGCTGGCCCAGGCAAGACTGGACTCAACTCGTCAAACCACCCCTTTTAAGGAAGGCAAAGGCCTGCCGGCTCCTGAGAGACTGGATAGGAATAACTGGAGCAGCACAGAAAAAGCAAGACCTTTCACCCCCGGAGTGACCAGAGTTCCACAATCAATCCACAGCAACAACAGCTGTCAGCCTCCAGACACAGACACCTTTTCCACTATAAACAGGATAACTCAGCACACATAGATGTTAGGGACAAATACACGCATGTTTGGTCTCGTTTGAATAGGCATGAGACGAGGAGTATTATACTCTCAGATTTAAGGCAGTATAGCTTTTCCTAAGAGAAATACAGAAACTTCGGCTCAACCCACCAAACTGAGAGAGATTCTCTCATGGTAGAACAAGGGAATTACAACCACCCCCTAAAGTGATCTGATTGGCTGGGGACTTGAGAACCAAGGTCAGCAATGCCCCTAAAATTAACCATTGACCGAAATTAGTCAGTCTTCAGAAACATGCCATCACCTGGTCTGGATACTTAAGGAAGGGCTTCAGAAGTAGTCGGGGAGTCACTCTGTAATCAGAGCTCCCGCAGAGAACTGGGTGAAAGTCTATCTGTAGTCAGATACTTTCCACAGAACTTTGTTCACTCTCAGCTGAGGAATGTGAATACATGATATGAAGACAACTGGATCACAACTGGATCACGGGGGAATCATAAGCAGGGAAGAACACACAGGCAAACAGCAGCAGCAACATTAAAGGCAGGACTGAGAAGCACATTTATACAAGGCTAAGCAGGGAGCAAACTAGAGGCACCTGAAATGAGTAACACAAGGGCAGGAAGGAGAGGTAAAACAAACGCGGAACAGGCATGGCACGTTATACCACACTAGGGAGGAAACGGGAGGTTCAGGAGGGCAGGGTGTGGCAGGGATCCGTTTCAAAATTTAATTTTGGCTTGTACAAACCTTGGTAAAAGCTGCAAAAGATCGATCAACCACTTTCTGAGCTATTGTCTTAACAAACAAAGCATCTGTTGGGGTGGCGGTGTCTGGGGAATACCATGTGTAATACACCTTGTGAAGATTTATATGTAAAACAAAATATTTTTTGATTCTATCACACATATAGAAATTATCCATCCATCCATTTTCCAAACCGCTTATCCTATTGGGTCGCGGGGGGTCCGGAGCCTATCCCAGAATCAATGGGCACGAGGCAGGGAACAACCCAGGATGGGGGGCCAGCCCATCGCAGGGCACACTCACACACCATCCACTCACACACACACACCTACGGGCAATTCAGCAACTCCAATTAGCCCCAGCATGTTTTTGGACTGTGGGGGGAAACCGGAGTACCCAGAGGAAACCCCACAACGACATGGGGAGAACATGCAAACTCCACACACATGTGACCCAGGCGGAGACACGAACCCGGGTCCCAGAGGTGTGAGGCGACAGTGCTAACCACTGCACCACCATGCCGCCCCTTATAGAAATTATTCTAGGTTTAAATAGTAATTTAGCTGAGTAACTAGGCTGAAATTCTAGATAGTTGCAATTTTAAGAATTATTACTATTATTCACAGCTTTTAAGCATGCAGTTGGATGACGGATGGATGGATATTCAGCCACCAGAAATGCCAATTGTTGTTAAGAGGATCAAAGTCTGCAAAGTAGTATGCAGGGTTTAAGGCCAGAACACAGCATACTCTCCGACAGAAAGCATAAAGTTCACTGGGGGAATTTCTGTGGCCACTGCCTGAACAGCATGTGTGGAGAATGTTTATGAGGGTCGAGCCATGCAGAGCTGCTGGCCCTGGCATGTAATGATGAATCACAAATCAGTTAAAAATCGGTGCAAATGCATGAAGATTTAAACCGGCTGATGTGGAAAATGAATCACTATTGTAGGAGTACTTCACAGTACTTTAACAGAAAAACTGGTGTAATATTACATTTGATTTCACAATGTGAGTTTGACGTCAGATGTCACTGCGTATCACGTCGACATCGTACGTCAGTTTTTGGTTTTGAGCGAACGCGAGATGATGAATGAATTTGAAACTGAGGACGGCACAGTGGTTAGTGCTGGCTTCGGTCCAGGGCCCTTTCTGTGTGGAGTTCGCATGCTCTCCCCGTTTTCGCCGGGGACTCCAGGTTCCTCCCACGGTCCAAAAGCATGCAGGATAGGTTGACTGGTGAGTCTAAATTGGCCCTGTAGTTGTGTGAGTGTGTGCGACCTGCGGTGTGTAGGTGACTGCCTGGGCTTGGTTCCTGTCTGCGCCCCTTGTTCCCGGGATAGGCTCCGGTCTCCCCCGCGATCTCAGTTGGGATTAAGTGGTTTCAGAAAATGGATGGATGGACGCACCGCCCGATCTTCAATTGGCGGTGTGGCAGCATATTAGCTTTCCGGTAATCACAAACGAGGAGGAAACAGCGAGAAAAGCACAGACAAGACATAAACTGCATGCAAACATTGTAATAGACTGATAACATACACAAACAGGTCCACTGGCACCACCGTGAGCTGAGTGAAGATTATTAAAAGGGCAAAGCACGCTAAAAAGCTGCACATGCAAACCTTAGCTTATTTATTTGATTTATTTTTTTTTATTTACTTATTTTGATTTGGGATTTTTTTCAACAGTATTTTATTCAAATTCAGTTGCACTGTTCACAACAGTGTCAACAGTTCAGAAAGATAAATATAAGAATATTTTTGAATATATTTGTCTGCAGCTCATTCTGCAAAAAATGAGAAAATTGTATCGTGAACTCAGAATCGTGAATCGTATCAAATGGTGAGTTGAATGTATCGTTACATCCCTAGTTCTTACAGTAGTACTATGGTATGGTGGAGCCACATGACAGGAAGGCAGTACATTGCGAAGTCTGTTAAGAACATCATTCGCACTGAACTGCCCTCCATTGACCAGCTGTACTTTAACTGCCACAGTAACAAGGTTCAGTCTATAATCCAGGACTCTGACCACCATCCACAAACACTGACTAGCAGATTCATGAACAGCTTCATTCGCCAAACAATTCAAACCTGCAGCTTTTGCATCCCCTGTAACAGTCATTTCCACGGCAGCTGCACTGTACAGCTGTTACTGCACTTTATCCACCACTGACCACGTATCATCCAGTTTTGTCCTGCTTTGTATCGCACTGTTTCTGCACCATGTTGTCTTGTACTCCCTTGTGTTGTTATGCACCATCTGTGTTGTTCTGAGCAGTGCCATGATGCAATATTACAAAAAGATCTTGAGGAAATGCAGAGTTCTGGAGGAGATTCTCACAGATCATGGCATGTGTTTATACTGAAGAAACTGTACAAATTGCTAGACATAAAACACAGGACTGGCAACTGTGGTACGTTTTAACACCTTGATAAAAAACTTAAAATCCATAGTAAGTAGGACAACCTCATAGAACCTTTACTAGTCATTGTTCAGAAGATTAACACGGATTAAAAACCATTACTATGAAAGCACGCTAATCAGTTAAGTTGATTATGTGGAGAGAGAGAAAAAAAACTGTCTTTGAAAAAGATCAACCATAGAACGAAGCTGCAGCATTGACACCCCCTAGTGGTGATTTGAAGATAGTTCTGTCTGTAGCAGCTAAGCAGTAGATTTGGCGTCAGGTGCCATGACAAACTCAGTGCTGCTCGGTTTGAACGGCAGAAGCACAAAAATAAAGGGGGCATCTACTGCACGCCCCCCACCCTTGAAAATGGTACAAATTATCATGCAACAGTTTTCTTAAGTAAGTCTTTTTGGGCGTCTGCAGAAACCTCCACGATGCGATTGCCCTGATTAAGAAGTGCGCAGCGGATACAATTTGGGATGCATCGTTCATCCGATTTATTAATATATAATTATTAGTATGTCTATATTATTTTAGAAACGTTACTTGACGAATATTTTTCATTGAGATTGATTCCCCGTTTAAAATTTTGGTGACACTTCATATTTTTTAAGAGAGACAGACAATTTGACGCATGCAATTTGCAGAAATATGTTGTGCCGCTATAAAGTACACAGGCAGCATGACAAACATAAGTACTCACTGAAGCCACGACATACGCCCGGCTGGCCCCAGCGGTACCCCTAAGAAGAAGGCTTTTTTCACAACCCACGACCATCACGAGGGCAAAAAAAACTGAATAGCCTAGAATTTAGTTAATTACAAGGCACATATTTATTGGAGCAAGAGCTCTAACATAAAACTACCTTGTAATTATAAAGTATTATGGCTGTGAACAATGTACAAACAGGCACAGAAAGTAAAATACTCCAAAAATGCAAAGAACCTAAATATTTTTGTTTCCACCGATTCACTCTTGATGTGTTAGGAGTCACAGTTCAGTAGCCTATTCTTCAGTATCTGCATTTAAGACCACCAACTGCTCTTTCTCCTCCTTCGCTCGTCGGCTCAGAGTATTGGACTTGGTAAGTAATGTTGCCCTTTTGGTTCCAGCAGCACTCTCTGCTTCCTCTGCCATGTGCTCAGCATCCTTTTGTAAACTCTCACATACACTTTCCAGTGAGACTCTCTTCCTCTTGAGTTCCTCAAGTTTTCTTTTTTGCTTTTCGCTCATCTTTCACCTTTGGTCAGAGGCGCTTTGGTTGCTCCCCCACACACTCTGACATGGTCGCATATAAGCCTCTGTGCAACAACTGTTTCCTCTGATAAGTTGCAGGTCTCCACCTCTATTCGTTCCACTTCGGCTTGCCCATAGGACAGCAGCAGCAAGTTCTTGCAGAACATCCAGAGGTCAGGATAAGGCCCACTAACTTTTTGATGTAAAAAGACATCAACTTTGGATGGTGCTGAAGGAATGAAGGATATAAAATCCAAGCCTTTTGCCTCATTGTGCAGGTGATTATCAGACTGCTGGGATATTGCATCACCTGTAATTACATTAATTACAGTAGATTAGATGCAGATCAACAATGTCAATACACAGAATCACATGTAGAATAGGAAAGTGATTTATAACCCAATTTTCCTATGATACCATAAATGTGCAATCATTTTAATTTAATCTTGAGATATCTCTAGGCTCATCAAAGAAAATATAACTGGGCTGATGCTTCTTTTCAAACACCAAGAGTCGGTCTTCTAAATACTGCTAAAATCTACGTGTTAACACTATTCAGTTCAGGGACGGATTATGGGTTGTGTGGGCCCCTGGGTAAAACGTTCGCGAGGCCCCCCCCCACCACCACCACCTGCACCACCACCACAACCACCACAAGTCAAGGGCCCTTGGCAGCCAAACACCCTCCCTATAGGGTCAGGGGACCTTGTAGGCAGAGGATCAAAGAATGTAGGCCCTCTAAAATAGACAAACGAAAATACATTGCTGATAAGCGTTGCAAATTGTTTTGGGCTTGGGGCCCACGGGCCCCCTGCACCCCAAGGGCCCCTGGGCAGCGGCCCCGCTAACCCGGTTTGTAATCCGTCCCTGATTCAGTTAGATGTGAAAAAAGAAAAGCATAATTTAAAAATAATATTCTGAACTATCCTATTCTTATCCTATGATTTACCAGCAGATATCCTGCCTGCCAACCGATTCTCCTGCGCAAACTTCTGCATGAGATTTCTCCTTTTCTGCTGGCAGTTATCTGGCTGGTGTGCATTTTGTTTGGGTCCAAGCACGTCATCTCATGTACAATCGAGTACTTCAGAGGGCATTTATCCAAGGCCTTTTTGCACATTTTTGAGAGCACAATCTGGCAATTTTTTTTAATCTGAAGGACACCAAGGTCACTTCCACTGCCTTTGGCTCCTGACTGTCTCTGACAAAAAGATGGTTTGTCAAATTTCCAGAATCTTTCTGCACACTCAGCCCAAGGTTAACACTACCTCAGCTGTACATATCAAACCAGCTCAAACTCCATGTTATTCACATATTTTTTACTTCACAATTGTTTGATACATTTGTATGTAAAGATACCAGTGAATTCACAGAAGTCCCACCTTGATGACAGCCATTCCTATATCCACCTCCTTTGGACTGAGCCAGAGTTTTTGCCTGTACAACAGCTGTACATGTTGCTACACAACACTTAAACATTCTATTTCCTCAATGAACTATTTTTTTTGCAGCAAAAGCCATGAAGCAGCAATAAAATCTTTAAAATATGCTTACCAATAAATATGGTTCTCCCATTTAAACACATGTAAAGATAAACCATGGATATTTAAAAATCATGGGTTCGTTAATGAGTTTAAATGTTATTGAATGGCTTACCTTAAACTTCTCCAGTAAGTCTTCAGCGGTGGAGTGGCTCATGTACTGTGATCCCAGAACCAGGACTGCACTCGAGAGCCATTCTCATAATTCACCCAATACCTGACATGCACATCCAGTTGTTTTCTTTTGATGGTCCTGTTCATACTTACGTCAAACATGACAACGAAGCTCCCTTTTAATATATGGAGCGAGTCCAAATCGCGCAAGAAAAGCGGTTTTATCTTTACCACAAGTGACCCTGCGAGTCAGGGAACATCACCCTGGAGACGGTGTGAATGTCATCATTGGACGTATAGGAGTGATGTCGGCAAACCGTTTGCAAAGCCCATAGCACTTCTGCTTTCAGTGTGGGTTGAGGAGGATGTACTGAAGGCATTATTTGTCATGGGATCCGGAGACACTGCCAAAACGGGTGTAGGCCTATCTTTAGAGGTTGTACTTATCTCCACTGAATAAACATAAATCTGGGCTTATTCTATACTGAACAAAAATATAAACGCAACACTCTTGTTTCTGCTCCCATTTTTCATGAGATGGACTTAAAGACCTACAATTCATTCCAGATACACAATATTACCATTTCTCTCAAACATTTCTCACAAATCAGTCTAAATGTGTGATAGTGAGCACTTCTGCTTTGCTGAGATAATCCATCCCACCTCACAGGTGTGCCACATCAAGATGCTGATCTGACATCATGGGTAGTGCACAGGTGTACCTTATACTGCCCACAATAAAAGGCCACCCTGGAATGTGCAGTTTTTTGCTTTATTGGGGGTCTGGGGACTCAGAACCGGTCAGTATCTGGTGTGACCACCATTTGCCTCATGCAATGCAACACATCTTCTTCGCATAGAGTTTATCAGATTGTCAATTGTGGCCTGTGGAATGTTGGTCCACTCCTCTTCAATGGCTGTGCGAAGTTGTTGGATATTAGTGGGAACTGGTACACGCTGTCGTATACGCCGGTCAAGCACATCCCAAACAAGAGCAGCTGACCTGAGAAATAAGAAATAAGCTAAGCTGGAAACCTGGACCCTCCGACCAAGAATGCGTGAAGTACCCTCAGAAGGTCTACTAGAAGATGTACGTAGAAGACTACTACAGATCAGCTGATCTACACCACAGCAACAGTGATCCTTGAGCTGGAGCCGGACCGTCTTTGAAGACTCCGTAAATCTCCGTATAATAATATATATCTACGGGAACGAGAAAGGAGAAAGCAGAGAACAAGAACAAGATTTGTAAATGTAAGATTTGAAGGACCCCCGGCATGAAAAATAGAATAGTTCTCGTCATTAGTGAACATGTGTCTCGTCATTGTGTATCATGGACAGTAAGAGGGGGATCAATAGAGTGTTGTTATTATAACGTCTAAAAAGTCTGTCGATAAATCAATAAGAAAATAAATGAAGTCGTTTTCGCGAACACGCGAACAGGGGCCGGACCGACTGTAGGGGGCGTGGCCAGAGACAGCCATAGCTGTCAAGTCTCCCGTTTTGGCCGGGAAACTACCGTATTTTACTTCTCTTTCCCGCCGTCCTCCCGTATTAGTATTTTCCCGTAAATCTCCCTTATATTATATAGTTGCTGGATAGTGTAGTGGTAAGATCGCCGCCTTTCACATGGGAGACCGGGGTTCGAATCCCGGTTGTGGCCAAAAATATATTTTATATATTTTATATATTTATATTTATATTTATATTATATTTTATATAATTTATATTATTTTATATTTCCTGTCTTAAAATGTAAGGGATACTGGAGCCTCCCGTTTTGGCCGGGAAACTACCGTATTTTACTTCTCTTTCCCGCCGTCCTCCCGTATTAGTATTTTCCCGTAAATCTCCCTTATATTATATAGTTGCTGGATAGTGTAGTGGTAAGATCGCTGCCTTTCACACGGGAGACCGGGGTTCGAATCCCGGTTGTGGCCAAAAATATATTTTATATATTTTATATATTTATATTTATATTTATATTATATTTTATATAATTTATATTATTTTATATTTCCTGTCTTAAAATGTAAGGGATACTGGAGCCTCCCGTTTTGGCCGGGAAACTACCGTATTTTACTTCTCTTTCCCGCCGTCCTCCCGTATTAGTATTTTCCCGTAAATCTCCCTTATATTATATAGTTGCTGGATAGTGTAGTGGTAAGATCGCCGCCTTTCACACGGGAGACCGGGGTTCGAATCCCGGTTGTGGCCAGAAACAACTGCTATCACAACTAGAGATTGATGAGGTACAACACGATTGCTACGACAAGGGGGAGCCAGGACGACAGGTCAGGGGGGAGATATCATCATCCCCACATTCCGAGATTGGGTACCAAGCCCCATATATATTAGTAGGCTGAATACAAGAGAGACTAGTAGGCTGAATACAAGAGCAGCTGACCTGAGAAATAAGAAATAAGCTAAGCTGGACCAAGAATGCGTGAAGTACCCTCAGAAGGTCTACTAGAAGATGTACGTAGAAGACTACTACAGATCAGCTGATCTACACCACAGCAACAGTGATCCTGGAGCCGGACCGTCTTTGAAGACTCCGTAAATCTCCGTATAATAATATATATCTACGGGAACGAGAAAGATAAAAATAATAATAATAATAAAATAATTTAATAATAAGAGAAAAATAAGAGAATAGTTCTCGTCATTAGTTCTCGATAGAATAGTTCTGTATCATGGACAGTAATCAATAGAGTGTTGTTATTATAACGTCTAAGTCTGTCGATAAATCAATAAGAAAATAAATGAAGTCGTTTTCGCGAACACGCGAACAGGGGCCGGACCGACTGTAGGGGGCGTGGCCAGAGACAGCCATAGCTGTCAAGTCTCCCGTTTTGGCCGGGAAACTACCGTATTTTACTTCTCTTTCCCGCCGTCCTCCCGTATTAGTATTTTCCCGTAAATCTCCCTTATATTATATAGTTGCTGGATAGTGTAGTGGTAAGATCGCCGCCTTTCACACGGGAGACCGGGGTTCGAATCCCGGTTGTGGCCAAAAATATATTTTATATATTTTATATATTTATATTTATATTTAAAAGCCTGAGGCGACAGTGGCAAGGAAACTCCCTCTAGCAGGAAGAAACCTTGAGTGGAACCTAGACTCAGAAGGGGACCCCATCCTCCTCTGGGCGACCAAGGAGCATGAAACTGCATTTACATTGACATTCATTAGAGTTCATATAGTTATAAAGTCCCAGTTGGTTTCATGTAGTTATATCCAGGAGTCCAGGTGCGGGTTCACACGGTGTAGTCGGCTCGGTATCAGCTCGAAAAAGAGAAGATGGAGAAGAGTTATTGCCCTACACCTAACCGGCAGGACTAAAGCAACTATGACAGCCTGCCTAAAAGAGTGACCTGGAAGGAAGCACAGGCATGAGGGTTTACAGAGGTTTTGGCGTCAAGCCACCTCCCATCCACAGCTTAAGTGATCGGCGAGAGTGGCAGGACGACAGCACCAATCCCCCCTTTCCCCTTCAATCTCAAATAACTATGAACCTCCAGATTTCCCATTCACCTTAGAAAAGAAGATTTAACTATCCAAAAGACTGGCGAAAGAGGTACATCTTAAGCCTTGACTTAAAAGCAGAGATTGTGTCTGAGTTCCGAACACTAATAGGAAGTTTATTCCATAGCTGTGGTGCTTTATGAGCAAATGCTCTTCCCCCAAAGGTAATGTTCTTTATTCTGGGTACGGATAGAATACCTCCATCTCGTCATCTAAGTGTATGATTCGGAACGCAAATGAGGTCACTCACATACTGCGGTGCAAGACCATTTACAGCTTTATAGGTTAAGAGCAGTGTTTTGTAGTCAACACGAAATCTAACTGGCAGCCAGTGCAGTGAAGATAAAATTGGGGTAATATGATTATATGTTTTAGTTTAACTATTGCTAGTAGCGGTTCAATCAATGCTGGGAGCATCGCTGAATAATTTTGATGGAACAGGTTCTAGCATACAAGTAGATGAATTTGAAGATAAAATTAAGTACATCAGTTCTGACTGGTTAACCAATATTCAATATTCAAAATGTTCTGTTTAATTGAGCATATTTTTGGTCAAAAAGTTTCATAAAGTCGTCACTGGAAAATAACCAGTGGTCTGGTTATTAGTCAGCTTGGACACCATAGTAAATAGGAATCTAGGATTATTTTTGTTTATTTCAATTAGTTCTGATAGATACTAGATGATTTGGCGGCACTAAGAGCCTTTTTGTAGCTACCCATAGCCTCTTTCCATGCTAGTTCGAACACCACTAGTTTAGTATGATGCCACTTACATTCTGTAAGGACATAAAACTTATAGGTCCTGCAGGCCCCAACTCTGATCAGCCTGCATCAGTCTATTTCAGAGCTCCGCTGGCCCAGGCAAGACTGGACTCAACTCGTCAAACCACCCCTTTTAAGGAAGGCAAAGGCCTGCCGGCTCCTGAGAGACTGGATAGGAATAACTGGAGCAGCACAGAAAAAGCAAGACCTTTCACCCCCGGAGTGACCAGAGTTCCACAATCAATCCACAGCAACAACAGCTGTCAGCCTCCAGACACAGACACCTTTTCCACTATAAACAGGATAACTCAGCACACATAGATGTTAGGGACAAATACACGCATGTTTGGTCTCGTTTGAATAGGCATGAGACGAGGAGTATTATACTCTCAGATTTAAGGCAGTATAGCTTTTCCTAAGAGAAATACAGAAACTTCGGCTCAACCCACCAAACTGAGAGAGATTCTCTCATGGTAGAACAAGGGAATTACAACCACCCCCTAAAGTGATCTGATTGGCTGGGGACTTGAGAACCAAGGTCAGCAATGCCCCTAAAATTAACCATTGACCGAAATTAGTCAGTCTTCAGAAACATGCCATCACCTGGTCTGGATACTTAAGGAAGGGCTTCAGAAGTAGTCGGGGAGTCACTCTGTAATCAGAGCTCCCGCAGAGAACTGGGTGAAAGTCTATCTGTAGTCAGATACTTTCCACAGAACTTTGTTCACTCTCAGCTGAGGAATGTGAATACATGATATGAAGACAACTGGATCACAACTGGATCACGGGGGAATCATAAGCAGGGAAGAACACACAGGCAAACAGCAGCAGCAACATTAAAGGCAGGACTGAGAAGCACATTTATACAAGGCTAAGCAGGGAGCAAACTAGAGGCACCTGAAATGAGTAACACAAGGGCAGGAAGGAGAGGTAAAACAAACGCGGAACAGGCATGGCACGTTATACCACACTAGGGAGGAAACGGGAGGTTCAGGAGGGCAGGGTGTGGCAGGGATCCGTTTCAAAATTTAATTTTGGCTTGTACAAACCTTGGTAAAAGCTGCAAAAGATCGATCAACCACTTTCTGAGCTATTGTCTTAACAAACAAAGCATCTGTTGGGGTGGCGGTGTCTGGGGAATACCATGTGTAATACACCTTGTGAAGATTTATATGTAAAACAAAATATTTTTTGATTCTATCACACATATAGAAATTATCCATCCATCCATTTTCCAAACCGCTTATCCTATTGGGTCGCGGGGGGTCCGGAGCCTATCCCAGAATCAATGGGCACGAGGCAGGGAACAACCCAGGATGGGGGGCCAGCCCATCGCAGGGCACACTCACACACCATCCACTCACACACACACACCTACGGGCAATTCAGCAACTCCAATTAGCCCCAGCATGTTTTTGGACTGTGGGGGGAAACCGGAGTACCCAGAGGAAACCCCACAACGACATGGGGAGAACATGCAAACTCCACACACATGTGACCCAGGCGGAGACACGAACCCGGGTCCCAGAGGTGTGAGGCGACAGTGCTAACCACTGCACCACCATGCCGCCCCTTATAGAAATTATTCTAGGTTTAAATAGTAATTTAGCTGAGTAACTAGGCTGAAATTCTAGATAGTTGCAATTTTAAGAATTATTACTATTATTCACAGCTTTTAAGCATGCAGTTGGATGACGGATGGATGGATATTCAGCCACCAGAAATGCCAATTGTTGTTAAGAGGATCAAAGTCTGCAAAGTAGTATGCAGGGTTTAAGGCCAGAACACAGCATACTCTCCGACAGAAAGCATAAAGTTCACTGGGGGAATTTCTGTGGCCACTGCCTGAACAGCATGTGTGGAGAATGTTTATGAGGGTCGAGCCATGCAGAGCTGCTGGCCCTGGCATGTAATGATGAATCACAAATCAGTTAAAAATCGGTGCAAATGCATGAAGATTTAAACCGGCTGATGTGGAAAATGAATCACTATTGTAGGAGTACTTCACAGTACTTTAACAGAAAAACTGGTGTAATATTACATTTGATTTCACAATGTGAGTTTGACGTCAGATGTCACTGCGTATCACGTCGACATCGTACGTCAGTTTTTGGTTTTGAGCGAACGCGAGATGATGAATGAATTTGAAACTGAGGACGGCACAGTGGTTAGTGCTGGCTTCGGTCCAGGGCCCTTTCTGTGTGGAGTTCGCATGCTCTCCCCGTTTTCGCCGGGGACTCCAGGTTCCTCCCACGGTCCAAAAGCATGCAGGATAGGTTGACTGGTGAGTCTAAATTGGCCCTGTAGTTGTGTGAGTGTGTGCGACCTGCGGTGTGTAGGTGACTGCCTGGGCTTGGTTCCTGTCTGCGCCCCTTGTTCCCGGGATAGGCTCCGGTCTCCCCCGCGATCTCAGTTGGGATTAAGTGGTTTCAGAAAATGGATGGATGGACGCACCGCCCGATCTTCAATTGGCGGTGTGGCAGCATATTAGCTTTCCGGTAATCACAAACGAGGAGGAAACAGCGAGAAAAGCACAGACAAGACATAAACTGCATGCAAACATTGTAATAGACTGATAACATACACAAACAGGTCCACTGGCACCACCGTGAGCTGAGTGAAGATTATTAAAAGGGCAAAGCACGCTAAAAAGCTGCACATGCAAACCTTAGCTTATTTATTTGATTTATTTTTTTTTATTTACTTATTTTGATTTGGGATTTTTTTCAACAGTATTTTATTCAAATTCAGTTGCACTGTTCACAACAGTGTCAACAGTTCAGAAAGATAAATATAAGAATATTTTTGAATATATTTGTCTGCAGCTCATTCTGCAAAAAATGAGAAAATTGTATCGTGAACTCAGAATCGTGAATCGTATCAAATGGTGAGTTGAATGTATCGTTACATCCCTAGTTCTTACAGTAGTACTATGGTATGGTGGAGCCACATGACAGGAAGGCAGTACATTGCGAAGTCTGTTAAGAACATCATTCGCACTGAACTGCCCTCCATTGACCAGCTGTACTTTAACTGCCACAGTAACAAGGTTCAGTCTATAATCCAGGACTCTGACCACCATCCACAAACACTGACTAGCAGATTCATGAACAGCTTCATTCGCCAAACAATTCAAACCTGCAGCTTTTGCATCCCCTGTAACAGTCATTTCCACGGCAGCTGCACTGTACAGCTGTTACTGCACTTTATCCACCACTGACCACGTATCATCCAGTTTTGTCCTGCTTTGTATCGCACTGTTTCTGCACCATGTTGTCTTGTACTCCCTTGTGTTGTTATGCACCATCTGTGTTGTTCTGAGCAGTGCCATGATGCAATATTACAAAAAGATCTTGAGGAAATGCAGAGTTCTGGAGGAGATTCTCACAGATCATGGCATGTGTTTATACTGAAGAAACTGTACAAATTGCTAGACATAAAACACAGGACTGGCAACTGTGGTACGTTTTAACACCTTGATAAAAAACTTAAAATCCATAGTAAGTAGGACAACCTCATAGAACCTTTACTAGTCATTGTTCAGAAGATTAACACGGATTAAAAACCATTACTATGAAAGCACGCTAATCAGTTAAGTTGATTATGTGGAGAGAGAGAAAAAAAACTGTCTTTGAAAAAGATCAACCATAGAACGAAGCTGCAGCATTGACACCCCCTAGTGGTGATTTGAAGATAGTTCTGTCTGTAGCAGCTAAGCAGTAGATTTGGCGTCAGGTGCCATGACAAACTCAGTGCTGCTCGGTTTGAACGGCAGAAGCACAAAAATAAAGGGGGCATCTACTGCACGCCCCCCACCCTTGAAAATGGTACAAATTATCATGCAACAGTTTTCTTAAGTAAGTCTTTTTGGGCGTCTGCAGAAACCTCCACGATGCGATTGCCCTGATTAAGAAGTGCGCAGCGGATACAATTTGGGATGCATCGTTCATCCGATTTATTAATATATAATTATTAGTATGTCTATATTATTTTAGAAACGTTACTTGACGAATATTTTTCATTGAGATTGATTCCCCGTTTAAAATTTTGGTGACACTTCATATTTTTTAAGAGAGACAGACAATTTGACGCATGCAATTTGCAGAAATATGTTGTGCCGCTATAAAGTACACAGGCAGCATGACAAACATAAGTACTCACTGAAGCCACGACATACGCCCGGCTGGCCCCAGCGGTACCCCTAAGAAGAAGGCTTTTTTCACAACCCACGACCATCACGAGGGCAAAAAAAACTGAATAGCCTAGAATTTAGTTAATTACAAGGCACATATTTATTGGAGCAAGAGCTCTAACATAAAACTACCTTGTAATTATAAAGTATTATGGCTGTGAACAATGTACAAACAGGCACAGAAAGTAAAATACTCCAAAAATGCAAAGAACCTAAATATTTTTGTTTCCACCGATTCACTCTTGATGTGTTAGGAGTCACAGTTCAGTAGCCTATTCTTCAGTATCTGCATTTAAGACCACCAACTGCTCTTTCTCCTCCTTCGCTCGTCGGCTCAGAGTATTGGACTTGGTAAGTAATGTTGCCCTTTTGGTTCCAGCAGCACTCTCTGCTTCCTCTGCCATGTGCTCAGCATCCTTTTGTAAACTCTCACATACACTTTCCAGTGAGACTCTCTTCCTCTTGAGTTCCTCAAGTTTTCTTTTTTGCTTTTCGCTCATCTTTCACCTTTGGTCAGAGGCGCTTTGGTTGCTCCCCCACACACTCTGACATGGTCGCATATAAGCCTCTGTGCAACAACTGTTTCCTCTGATAAGTTGCAGGTCTCCACCTCTATTCGTTCCACTTCGGCTTGCCCATAGGACAGCAGCAGCAAGTTCTTGCAGAACATCCAGAGGTCAGGATAAGGCCCACTAACTTTTTGATGTAAAAAGACATCAACTTTGGATGGTGCTGAAGGAATGAAGGATATAAAATCCAAGCCTTTTGCCTCATTGTGCAGGTGATTATCAGACTGCTGGGATATTGCATCACCTGTAATTACATTAATTACAGTAGATTAGATGCAGATCAACAATGTCAATACACAGAATCACATGTAGAATAGGAAAGTGATTTATAACCCAATTTTCCTATGATACCATAAATGTGCAATCATTTTAATTTAATCTTGAGATATCTCTAGGCTCATCAAAGAAAATATAACTGGGCTGATGCTTCTTTTCAAACACCAAGAGTCGGTCTTCTAAATACTGCTAAAATCTACGTGTTAACACTATTCAGTTCAGGGACGGATTATGGGTTGTGTGGGCCCCTGGGTAAAACGTTCGCGAGGCCCCCCCCCACCACCACCACCTGCACCACCACCACAACCACCACAAGTCAAGGGCCCTTGGCAGCCAAACACCCTCCCTATAGGGTCAGGGGACCTTGTAGGCAGAGGATCAAAGAATGTAGGCCCTCTAAAATAGACAAACGAAAATACATTGCTGATAAGCGTTGCAAATTGTTTTGGGCTTGGGGCCCACGGGCCCCCTGCACCCCAAGGGCCCCTGGGCAGCGGCCCCGCTAACCCGGTTTGTAATCCGTCCCTGATTCAGTTAGATGTGAAAAAAGAAAAGCATAATTTAAAAATAATATTCTGAACTATCCTATTCTTATCCTATGATTTACCAGCAGATATCCTGCCTGCCAACCGATTCTCCTGCGCAAACTTCTGCATGAGATTTCTCCTTTTCTGCTGGCAGTTATCTGGCTGGTGTGCATTTTGTTTGGGTCCAAGCACGTCATCTCATGTACAATCGAGTACTTCAGAGGGCATTTATCCAAGGCCTTTTTGCACATTTTTGAGAGCACAATCTGGCAATTTTTTTTAATCTGAAGGACACCAAGGTCACTTCCACTGCCTTTGGCTCCTGACTGTCTCTGACAAAAAGATGGTTTGTCAAATTTCCAGAATCTTTCTGCACACTCAGCCCAAGGTTAACACTACCTCAGCTGTACATATCAAACCAGCTCAAACTCCATGTTATTCACATATTTTTTACTTCACAATTGTTTGATACATTTGTATGTAAAGATACCAGTGAATTCACAGAAGTCCCACCTTGATGACAGCCATTCCTATATCCACCTCCTTTGGACTGAGCCAGAGTTTTTGCCTGTACAACAGCTGTACATGTTGCTACACAACACTTAAACATTCTATTTCCTCAATGAACTATTTTTTTTGCAGCAAAAGCCATGAAGCAGCAATAAAATCTTTAAAATATGCTTACCAATAAATATGGTTCTCCCATTTAAACACATGTAAAGATAAACCATGGATATTTAAAAATCATGGGTTCGTTAATGAGTTTAAATGTTATTGAATGGCTTACCTTAAACTTCTCCAGTAAGTCTTCAGCGGTGGAGTGGCTCATGTACTGTGATCCCAGAACCAGGACTGCACTCGAGAGCCATTCTCATAATTCACCCAATACCTGACATGCACATCCAGTTGTTTTCTTTTGATGGTCCTGTTCATACTTACGTCAAACATGACAACGAAGCTCCCTTTTAATATATGGAGCGAGTCCAAATCGCGCAAGAAAAGCGGTTTTATCTTTACCACAAGTGACCCTGCGAGTCAGGGAACATCACCCTGGAGACGGTGTGAATGTCATCATTGGACGTATAGGAGTGATGTCGGCAAACCGTTTGCAAAGCCCATAGCACTTCTGCTTTCAGTGTGGGTTGAGGAGGATGTACTGAAGGCATTATTTGTCATGGGATCCGGAGACACTGCCAAAACGGGTGTAGGCCTATCTTTAGAGGTTGTACTTATCTCCACTGAATAAACATAAATCTGGGCTTATTCTATACTGAACAAAAATATAAACGCAACACTCTTGTTTCTGCTCCCATTTTTCATGAGATGGACTTAAAGACCTACAATTCATTCCAGATACACAATATTACCATTTCTCTCAAACATTTCTCACAAATCAGTCTAAATGTGTGATAGTGAGCACTTCTGCTTTGCTGAGATAATCCATCCCACCTCACAGGTGTGCCACATCAAGATGCTGATCTGACATCATGGGTAGTGCACAGGTGTACCTTATACTGCCCACAATAAAAGGCCACCCTGGAATGTGCAGTTTTTTGCTTTATTGGGGGTCTGGGGACTCAGAACCGGTCAGTATCTGGTGTGACCACCATTTGCCTCATGCAATGCAACACATCTTCTTCGCATAGAGTTTATCAGATTGTCAATTGTGGCCTGTGGAATGTTGGTCCACTCCTCTTCAATGGCTGTGCGAAGTTGTTGGATATTAGTGGGAACTGGTACACGCTGTCGTATACGCCGGTCAAGCACATCCCAAACAAGAGCAGCTGACCTGAGAAATAAGAAATAAGCTAAGCTGGAAACCTGGACCCTCCGACCAAGAATGCGTGAAGTACCCTCAGAAGGTCTACTAGAAGATGTACGTAGAAGACTACTACAGATCAGCTGATCTACACCACAGCAACAGTGATCCTTGAGCTGGAGCCGGACCGTCTTTGAAGACTCCGTAAATCTCCGTATAATAATATATATCTACGGGAACGAGAAAGGAGAAAGCAGAGAACAAGAACAAGATTTGTAAATGTAAGATTTGAAGGACCCCCGGCATGAAAAATAGAATAGTTCTCGTCATTAGTGAACATGTGTCTCGTCATTGTGTATCATGGACAGTAAGAGGGGGATCAATAGAGTGTTGTTATTATAACGTCTAAAAAGTCTGTCGATAAATCAATAAGAAAATAAATGAAGTCGTTTTCGCGAACACGCGAACAGGGGCCGGACCGACTGTAGGGGGTGTGGCCAGAGACAGCCATAGCTGTCAAGTCTCCCGTTTTGGCCGGGAAACTACCGTATTTTACTTCTCTTTCCCGCCGTCCTCCCGTATTAGTATTTTCCCGTAAATCTCCCTTATATTATATAGTTGCTGGATAGTGTAGTGGTAAGATCGCCGCCTTTCACACGGGAGACCGGGGTTCGAATCCCGGTTGTGGCCAAAAATATATTTTATATATTTTATATATTTATATTTATATTATATTTTATATAATTTATATTATTTTATATTTCCTGTCTTAAAATGTAAGGGATACTGGAGCCTCCCGTTTTGGCCGGGAAACTACCGTATTTTACTTCTCTTTCCCGCCGTCCTCCCGTATTAGTATTTTCCCGTAAATCTCCCTTATGTTATATAGTTGCTGGATAGTGTAGTGGTAAGATCGCCGCCTTTCACACGCGAGACCGGGGTTCGAATCCCGGTTGTGGCCAAAAATATATTTTATATATTTTATATATTTATATTTATATTTAAAAGCCTGAGGCGACAGTGGCAAGGAAACTCCCTCTAGCAGGAAGAAACCTTGAGTGGAACCTAGACTCAGAAGGGGACCCCATCCTCCTCTGGGCGACCAAGGAGCATGAAACTGCATTTACATTGACATTCATTAGAGTTCATATAGTTATAAAGTCCCAGTTGGTTTCATGTAGTTATATCCAGGAGTCCAGGTGCGGGTTCACACGGTGTAGTCGGCTCGGTATCAGCTCGAAAAAGAGAAGATGGAGAAGAGTTATTGCCCTACACCTAACCGGCAGGACTAAAGCAACTATGACAGCCTGCCTAAAAGAGTGACCTGGAAGGAAGCACAGGCATGAGGGTTTACAGAGGTTTTGGCGTCAAGCCACCTCCCATCCACAGCTTAAGTGATCGGCGAGAGTGGCAGGACGACAGCACCAATCCCCCCTTTCCCCTTCAATCTCAAATAACTATGAACCTCCAGATTTCCCATTCACCTTAGAAAAGAAGATTTAACTATCCAAAAGACTGGCGAAAGAGGTACATCTTAAGCCTTGACTTAAAAGCAGAGATTGTGTCTGAGTTCCGAACACTAATAGGAAGTTTATTCCATAGCTGTGGTGCTTTATGAGCAAATGCTCTTCCCCCAAAGGTAATGTTCTTTATTCTGGGTACGGATAGAATACCTCCATCTCGTCATCTAAGTGTATGATTCGGAACGCAAATGAGGTCACTCACATACTGCGGTGCAAGACCATTTACAGCTTTATAGGTTAAGAGCAGTGTTTTGTAGTCAACACGAAATCTAACTGGCAGCCAGTGCAGTGAAGATAAAATTGGGGTAATATGATTATATGTTTTAGTTTAACTATTGCTAGTAGCGGTTCAATCAATGCTGGGAGCATCGCTGAATAATTTTGATGGAACAGGTTCTAGCATACAAGTAGATGAATTTGAAGATAAAATTAAGTACATCAGTTCTGACTGGTTAACCAATATTCAATATTCAAAATGTTCTGTTTAATTGAGCATATTTTTGGTCAAAAAGTTTCATAAAGTCGTCACTGGAAAATAACCAGTGGTCTGGTTATTAGTCAGCTTGGACACCATAGTAAATAGGAATCTAGGATTATTTTTGTTTATTTCAATTAGTTCTGATAGATACTAGATGATTTGGCGGCACTAAGAGCCTTTTTGTAGCTACCCATAGCCTCTTTCCATGCTAGTTCGAACACCACTAGTTTAGTATGATGCCACTTACATTCTGTAAGGACATAAAACTTATAGGTCCTGCAGGCCCCAACTCTGATCAGCCTGCATCAGTCTATTTCAGAGCTCCGCTGGCCCAGGCAAGACTGGACTCAACTCGTCAAACCACCCCTTTTAAGGAAGGCAAAGGCCTGCCGGCTCCTGAGAGACTGGATAGGAATAACTGGAGCAGCACAGAAAAAGCAAGACCTTTCACCCCCGGAGTGACCAGAGTTCCACAATCAATCCACAGCAACAACAGCTGTCAGCCTCCAGACACAGACACCTTTTCCACTATAAACAGGATAACTCAGCACACATAGATGTTAGGGACAAATACACGCATGTTTGGTCTCGTTTGAATAGGCATGAGACGAGGAGTATTATACTCTCAGATTTAAGGCAGTATAGCTTTTCCTAAGAGAAATACAGAAACTTCGGCTCAACCCACCAAACTGAGAGAGATTCTCTCATGGTAGAACAAGGGAATTACAACCACCCCCTAAAGTGATCTGATTGGCTGGGGACTTGAGAACCAAGGTCAGCAATGCCCCTAAAATTAACCATTGACCGAAATTAGTCAGTCTTCAGAAACATGCCATCACCTGGTCTGGATACTTAAGGAAGGGCTTCAGAAGTAGTCGGGGAGTCACTCTGTAATCAGAGCTCCCGCAGAGAACTGGGTGAAAGTCTATCTGTAGTCAGATACTTTCCACAGAACTTTGTTCACTCTCAGCTGAGGAATGTGAATACATGATATGAAGACAACTGGATCACAACTGGATCACGGGGGAATCATAAGCAGGGAAGAACACACAGGCAAACAGCAGCAGCAACATTAAAGGCAGGACTGAGAAGCACATTTATACAAGGCTAAGCAGGGAGCAAACTAGAGGCACCTGAAATGAGTAACACAAGGGCAGGAAGGAGAGGTAAAACAAACGCGGAACAGGCATGGCACGTTATACCACACTAGGGAGGAAACGGGAGGTTCAGGAGGGCAGGGTGTGGCAGGGATCCGTTTCAAAATTTAATTTTGGCTTGTACAAACCTTGGTAAAAGCTGCAAAAGATCGATCAACCACTTTCTGAGCTATTGTCTTAACAAACAAAGCATCTGTTGGGGTGGCGGTGTCTGGGGAATACCATGTGTAATACACCTTGTGAAGATTTATATGTAAAACAAAATATTTTTTGATTCTATCACACATATAGAAATTATCCATCCATCCATTTTCCAAACCGCTTATCCTATTGGGTCGCGGGGGGTCCGGAGCCTATCCCAGAATCAATGGGCACGAGGCAGGGAACAACCCAGGATGGGGGGCCAGCCCATCGCAGGGCACACTCACACACCATCCACTCACACACACACACCTACGGGCAATTCAGCAACTCCAATTAGCCCCAGCATGTTTTTGGACTGTGGGGGGAAACCGGAGTACCCAGAGGAAACCCCACAACGACATGGGGAGAACATGCAAACTCCACACACATGTGACCCAGGCGGAGACACGAACCCGGGTCCCAGAGGTGTGAGGCGACAGTGCTAACCACTGCACCACCATGCCGCCCCTTATAGAAATTATTCTAGGTTTAAATAGTAATTTAGCTGAGTAACTAGGCTGAAATTCTAGATAGTTGCAATTTTAAGAATTATTACTATTATTCACAGCTTTTAAGCATGCAGTTGGATGACGGATGGATGGATATTCAGCCACCAGAAATGCCAATTGTTGTTAAGAGGATCAAAGTCTGCAAAGTAGTATGCAGGGTTTAAGGCCAGAACACAGCATACTCTCCGACAGAAAGCATAAAGTTCACTGGGGGAATTTCTGTGGCCACTGCCTGAACAGCATGTGTGGAGAATGTTTATGAGGGTCGAGCCATGCAGAGCTGCTGGCCCTGGCATGTAATGATGAATCACAAATCAGTTAAAAATCGGTGCAAATGCATGAAGATTTAAACCGGCTGATGTGGAAAATGAATCACTATTGTAGGAGTACTTCACAGTACTTTAACAGAAAAACTGGTGTAATATTACATTTGATTTCACAATGTGAGTTTGACGTCAGATGTCACTGCGTATCACGTCGACATCGTACGTCAGTTTTTGGTTTTGAGCGAACGCGAGATGATGAATGAATTTGAAACTGAGGACGGCACAGTGGTTAGTGCTGGCTTCGGTCCAGGGCCCTTTCTGTGTGGAGTTCGCATGCTCTCCCCGTTTTCGCCGGGGACTCCAGGTTCCTCCCACGGTCCAAAAGCATGCAGGATAGGTTGACTGGTGAGTCTAAATTGGCCCTGTAGTTGTGTGAGTGTGTGCGACCTGCGGTGTGTAGGTGACTGCCTGGGCTTGGTTCCTGTCTGCGCCCCTTGTTCCCGGGATAGGCTCCGGTCTCCCCCGCGATCTCAGTTGGGATTAAGTGGTTTCAGAAAATGGATGGATGGACGCACCGCCCGATCTTCAATTGGCGGTGTGGCAGCATATTAGCTTTCCGGTAATCACAAACGAGGAGGAAACAGCGAGAAAAGCACAGACAAGACATAAACTGCATGCAAACATTGTAATAGACTGATAACATACACAAACAGGTCCACTGGCACCACCGTGAGCTGAGTGAAGATTATTAAAAGGGCAAAGCACGCTAAAAAGCTGCACATGCAAACCTTAGCTTATTTATTTGATTTATTTTTTTTTATTTACTTATTTTGATTTGGGATTTTTTTCAACAGTATTTTATTCAAATTCAGTTGCACTGTTCACAACAGTGTCAACAGTTCAGAAAGATAAATATAAGAATATTTTTGAATATATTTGTCTGCAGCTCATTCTGCAAAAAATGAGAAAATTGTATCGTGAACTCAGAATCGTGAATCGTATCAAATGGTGAGTTGAATGTATCGTTACATCCCTAGTTCTTACAGTAGTACTATGGTATGGTGGAGCCACATGACAGGAAGGCAGTACATTGCGAAGTCTGTTAAGAACATCATTCGCACTGAACTGCCCTCCATTGACCAGCTGTACTTTAACTGCCACAGTAACAAGGTTCAGTCTATAATCCAGGACTCTGACCACCATCCACAAACACTGACTAGCAGATTCATGAACAGCTTCATTCGCCAAACAATTCAAACCTGCAGCTTTTGCATCCCCTGTAACAGTCATTTCCACGGCAGCTGCACTGTACAGCTGTTACTGCACTTTATCCACCACTGACCACGTATCATCCAGTTTTGTCCTGCTTTGTATCGCACTGTTTCTGCACCATGTTGTCTTGTACTCCCTTGTGTTGTTATGCACCATCTGTGTTGTTCTGAGCAGTGCCATGATGCAATATTACAAAAAGATCTTGAGGAAATGCAGAGTTCTGGAGGAGATTCTCACAGATCATGGCATGTGTTTATACTGAAGAAACTGTACAAATTGCTAGACATAAAACACAGGACTGGCAACTGTGGTACGTTTTAACACCTTGATAAAAAACTTAAAATCCATAGTAAGTAGGACAACCTCATAGAACCTTTACTAGTCATTGTTCAGAAGATTAACACGGATTAAAAACCATTACTATGAAAGCACGCTAATCAGTTAAGTTGATTATGTGGAGAGAGAGAAAAAAAACTGTCTTTGAAAAAGATCAACCATAGAACGAAGCTGCAGCATTGACACCCCCTAGTGGTGATTTGAAGATAGTTCTGTCTGTAGCAGCTAAGCAGTAGATTTGGCGTCAGGTGCCATGACAAACTCAGTGCTGCTCGGTTTGAACGGCAGAAGCACAAAAATAAAGGGGGCATCTACTGCACGCCCCCCACCCTTGAAAATGGTACAAATTATCATGCAACAGTTTTCTTAAGTAAGTCTTTTTGGGCGTCTGCAGAAACCTCCACGATGCGATTGCCCTGATTAAGAAGTGCGCAGCGGATACAATTTGGGATGCATCGTTCATCCGATTTATTAATATATAATTATTAGTATGTCTATATTATTTTAGAAACGTTACTTGACGAATATTTTTCATTGAGATTGATTCCCCGTTTAAAATTTTGGTGACACTTCATATTTTTTAAGAGAGACAGACAATTTGACGCATGCAATTTGCAGAAATATGTTGTGCCGCTATAAAGTACACAGGCAGCATGACAAACATAAGTACTCACTGAAGCCACGACATACGCCCGGCTGGCCCCAGCGGTACCCCTAAGAAGAAGGCTTTTTTCACAACCCACGACCATCACGAGGGCAAAAAAAACTGAATAGCCTAGAATTTAGTTAATTACAAGGCACATATTTATTGGAGCAAGAGCTCTAACATAAAACTACCTTGTAATTATAAAGTATTATGGCTGTGAACAATGTACAAACAGGCACAGAAAGTAAAATACTCCAAAAATGCAAAGAACCTAAATATTTTTGTTTCCACCGATTCACTCTTGATGTGTTAGGAGTCACAGTTCAGTAGCCTATTCTTCAGTATCTGCATTTAAGACCACCAACTGCTCTTTCTCCTCCTTCGCTCGTCGGCTCAGAGTATTGGACTTGGTAAGTAATGTTGCCCTTTTGGTTCCAGCAGCACTCTCTGCTTCCTCTGCCATGTGCTCAGCATCCTTTTGTAAACTCTCACATACACTTTCCAGTGAGACTCTCTTCCTCTTGAGTTCCTCAAGTTTTCTTTTTTGCTTTTCGCTCATCTTTCACCTTTGGTCAGAGGCGCTTTGGTTGCTCCCCCACACACTCTGACATGGTCGCATATAAGCCTCTGTGCAACAACTGTTTCCTCTGATAAGTTGCAGGTCTCCACCTCTATTCGTTCCACTTCGGCTTGCCCATAGGACAGCAGCAGCAAGTTCTTGCAGAACATCCAGAGGTCAGGATAAGGCCCACTAACTTTTTGATGTAAAAAGACATCAACTTTGGATGGTGCTGAAGGAATGAAGGATATAAAATCCAAGCCTTTTGCCTCATTGTGCAGGTGATTATCAGACTGCTGGGATATTGCATCACCTGTAATTACATTAATTACAGTAGATTAGATGCAGATCAACAATGTCAATACACAGAATCACATGTAGAATAGGAAAGTGATTTATAACCCAATTTTCCTATGATACCATAAATGTGCAATCATTTTAATTTAATCTTGAGATATCTCTAGGCTCATCAAAGAAAATATAACTGGGCTGATGCTTCTTTTCAAACACCAAGAGTCGGTCTTCTAAATACTGCTAAAATCTACGTGTTAACACTATTCAGTTCAGGGACGGATTATGGGTTGTGTGGGCCCCTGGGTAAAACGTTCGCGAGGCCCCCCCCCACCACCACCACCTGCACCACCACCACAACCACCACAAGTCAAGGGCCCTTGGCAGCCAAACACCCTCCCTATAGGGTCAGGGGACCTTGTAGGCAGAGGATCAAAGAATGTAGGCCCTCTAAAATAGACAAACGAAAATACATTGCTGATAAGCGTTGCAAATTGTTTTGGGCTTGGGGCCCACGGGCCCCCTGCACCCCAAGGGCCCCTGGGCAGCGGCCCCGCTAACCCGGTTTGTAATCCGTCCCTGATTCAGTTAGATGTGAAAAAAGAAAAGCATAATTTAAAAATAATATTCTGAACTATCCTATTCTTATCCTATGATTTACCAGCAGATATCCTGCCTGCCAACCGATTCTCCTGCGCAAACTTCTGCATGAGATTTCTCCTTTTCTGCTGGCAGTTATCTGGCTGGTGTGCATTTTGTTTGGGTCCAAGCACGTCATCTCATGTACAATCGAGTACTTCAGAGGGCATTTATCCAAGGCCTTTTTGCACATTTTTGAGAGCACAATCTGGCAATTTTTTTTAATCTGAAGGACACCAAGGTCACTTCCACTGCCTTTGGCTCCTGACTGTCTCTGACAAAAAGATGGTTTGTCAAATTTCCAGAATCTTTCTGCACACTCAGCCCAAGGTTAACACTACCTCAGCTGTACATATCAAACCAGCTCAAACTCCATGTTATTCACATATTTTTTACTTCACAATTGTTTGATACATTTGTATGTAAAGATACCAGTGAATTCACAGAAGTCCCACCTTGATGACAGCCATTCCTATATCCACCTCCTTTGGACTGAGCCAGAGTTTTTGCCTGTACAACAGCTGTACATGTTGCTACACAACACTTAAACATTCTATTTCCTCAATGAACTATTTTTTTTGCAGCAAAAGCCATGAAGCAGCAATAAAATCTTTAAAATATGCTTACCAATAAATATGGTTCTCCCATTTAAACACATGTAAAGATAAACCATGGATATTTAAAAATCATGGGTTCGTTAATGAGTTTAAATGTTATTGAATGGCTTACCTTAAACTTCTCCAGTAAGTCTTCAGCGGTGGAGTGGCTCATGTACTGTGATCCCAGAACCAGGACTGCACTCGAGAGCCATTCTCATAATTCACCCAATACCTGACATGCACATCCAGTTGTTTTCTTTTGATGGTCCTGTTCATACTTACGTCAAACATGACAACGAAGCTCCCTTTTAATATATGGAGCGAGTCCAAATCGCGCAAGAAAAGCGGTTTTATCTTTACCACAAGTGACCCTGCGAGTCAGGGAACATCACCCTGGAGACGGTGTGAATGTCATCATTGGACGTATAGGAGTGATGTCGGCAAACCGTTTGCAAAGCCCATAGCACTTCTGCTTTCAGTGTGGGTTGAGGAGGATGTACTGAAGGCATTATTTGTCATGGGATCCGGAGACACTGCCAAAACGGGTGTAGGCCTATCTTTAGAGGTTGTACTTATCTCCACTGAATAAACATAAATCTGGGCTTATTCTATACTGAACAAAAATATAAACGCAACACTCTTGTTTCTGCTCCCATTTTTCATGAGATGGACTTAAAGACCTACAATTCATTCCAGATACACAATATTACCATTTCTCTCAAACATTTCTCACAAATCAGTCTAAATGTGTGATAGTGAGCACTTCTGCTTTGCTGAGATAATCCATCCCACCTCACAGGTGTGCCACATCAAGATGCTGATCTGACATCATGGGTAGTGCACAGGTGTACCTTATACTGCCCACAATAAAAGGCCACCCTGGAATGTGCAGTTTTTTGCTTTATTGGGGGTCTGGGGACTCAGAACCGGTCAGTATCTGGTGTGACCACCATTTGCCTCATGCAATGCAACACATCTTCTTCGCATAGAGTTTATCAGATTGTCAATTGTGGCCTGTGGAATGTTGGTCCACTCCTCTTCAATGGCTGTGCGAAGTTGTTGGATATTAGTGGGAACTGGTACACGCTGTCGTATACGCCGGTCAAGCACATCCCAAACAAGAGCAGCTGACCTGAGAAATAGGAAATAAGCTAAGCTGGAAACCTGGACCCTCCGACCAAGAATGCGTGAAGTACCCTCAGAAGGTCTACTAGAAGATGTACGTAGAAGACTACTACAGATCAGCTGATCTACACCACAGCAACAGTGATCCTTGAGCTGGAGCCGGACCGTCTTTGAAGACTCCGTAAATCTCCGTATAATAATATATATCTACGGGAACGAGAAAGGAGAAAGCAGAGAACAAGAACAAGATTTGTAAATGTAAGATTTGAAGGACCCCCGGCATGAAAAATAGAATAGTTCTCGTCATTAGTGAACATGTGTCTCGTCATTGTGTATCATGGACAGTAAGAGGGGGATCAATAGAGTGTTGTTATTATAACGTCTAAAAAGTCTGTCGATAAATCAATAAGAAAATAAATGAAGTCGTTTTCGCGAACACGCGAACAGGGGCCGGACCGACTGTAGGGGGCGTGGCCAGAGACAGCCATAGCTGTCAAGTCTCCCGTTTTGGCCGGGAAACTACCGTATTTTACTTCTCTTTCCCGCCGTCCTCCCGTATTAGTATTTTCCCGTAAATCTCCCTTATATTATATAGTTGCTGGATAGTGTAGTGGTAAGATCGCCGCCTTTCACACGGGAGACCGGGGTTCGAATCCCGGTTGTGGCCAAAAATATATTTTATATATTTTATATATTTATATTATTTTATATTTCCTGTCTTAAAATGTAAGGGATACTGGAGCCTGGTTGCGGATGGCTCACGGCGGGTGCCGGAAAATTTCCTTTATTTTCAAATCCAAACCTTGACAGGTATGCTGCTGTTCCAAATCATGGGTGCATGTTACAAGTGCGGAACATATTTTAACTTAGTACTAACTTAGCATCATATTTGATCTGATTCGACTGAATATCCCAGGTTTCCATCTCTCATGCATCTGGTGTGACGTGTTTTCAGACTCTCAGGCTGGCGCAAAGAAATCTTACGGGAATTGAACGTCTCACTCCGGCCAGCTGACCAAAGTTCGGTAACCTTGGTATTGTGTGTAGGAGATTCGCTATAACTATAATTTCGTTCTCCATTTACATGCCCGTAGTGTCTTTAAGTGTTATGTAGTTTTGCCTGAAACGCAAAAATAAAACAAAGCAATTAAAGCCGATCAGTGGCTCAAATTGTGCTGTAGCGATTGAAGAACTTTTGTCGGAAGTTGGATTCGAACTTGGGATGCCTTACTTGGGAGAACAGAATACCAGAATAGAGTAGGTTAAGTCCAGCCTTGGCTTCCAAGCTGACGTTTTTCTACATATGTGCTTGTGTATCATGGACAGTAAGAGGGGGCAGGCAAGGAGAGAATTTCTCTCTTTGGGGATCAATAGAGTGTTGTTATTATAACGTCTAAAAAGTATGATGGTCTGTCGATAAATCAATAAGAAAATAAATGAAGTCGTTTTCGCGAACACGCCGAATTATAACTATAATTTCGTTCTCCATTTACATGCCCGTAGTGTCTTTAACCGGCTGCACAAACTGGATCCGCCTCCATTACGACACAACTTTGCCCTTATTGGCTTAAGAATTTAGTCACATACATGACGTATATCTGCTATTTCTCCCGAGAAGCAGGTAAAGCAGTGGTAACTGCTTTGTAGTTAATTTACCTGGTAAAATTAAGTTTAAATAAATGATATAAATACTGTAATAGTACTCGTGAGCTTTGTTTATTTGTTATTAGTTATTGTAATGTTGCGCTGCTTTATTTGTTTAATCGTCTAGTCTGTGGAGACATTCAAGTTAATCAAATAAGAATTGCACTGTACACTGTACATGACCATAAAAACTTTGTATCCTTGAAATAAATGTTTTTGATCTTTTCCTTGGCAGTTATCTTTTTACACAGGGCCTCTATGTACACGATAGTTTTTTTTTTCACGACTAACAGTATGGATCAGGAGTTGGTTATTGTAAAAGAAGTAATGTGCATGCAGGTGATATTTGTATAGATTTATCCACACCCTTGTAGCAGTGCTGCCATTGCAGTCAGATCTCGCAAACTAGGAGTATTAGTTGTCTTTATTTCTCTTTATTTCTTGACGCCAACCCTCTCCATTAATCCGGGCTTGGGACTGGCACCTACCTGAGCTGGCTTGCTCCCTTAAGTGGCTGGGTTAGGCTAAACTATATATATATATTTACCAAGACTACAATAAAACATCTCGAAATGTGTAGTCTAGCAAAACGCAGTTTAAAGAAGGTAGCCTACCTGGCGAAATTGCAAACAAATTAAGGGCGTTAGGCAGCCTTTAGATCCTACCCATCATGCACTGCAGTTTTTTGCTAATTCCTCAAATGGAAAACTGTCCATCCATCCATCCATTTTCCAAACCGCTTATCCTACTGGATCGCGGGGGGTCTGGAGCCTATCCCGGAAGCAATGGGCACGAGACAGGGAACAACTCAGGATGGCGGGCCAGCCCATCGCAGGGCACACTCACACACTATTCACTCACGCATACACTCCTATGGGCAATTTAGCAACTCCAATTAGCCTCAGCATGTTTTTGGACTGTGGGGGAAACCAGAGTACCCGGAGGAAACCCCACGATGACATGGGTAGAACATGCAAACTCCACACACATGTGACCCAGGTGGAGACTCGAACCCGGGCCCTAGAGGTGTGAGGCAACAGTGCTAACCACTGCACCACCATGCTGCCCCCTAAATGGAAAACCATTAAATACAAAAGGAAAACAAAAGTGCTGTAAGACTGTATACTTATGTGTATGTTAGTAAAGGCTGTAGCTGACACAACGGACCCCACTAATTAGAAAGGGGTAATTGTACACATGTGGCATCCAGTATGTTCTTCTATAACAGTTTTTAAAAAAAAAAAAAAACTCACATTACACAAATTGGCACTATCAAAACGAGGATTATGGGGAAAATGGGGACTGTGATGGAGATTACATACACGTAGGCATGGTATTTAGTTTTTTTTTAATCTGGTCACCTTCCAGAGTAATTGTAAACTAAAACCATCTTCACCCTATTTGATTCTTTATAAATGGACAATCAGTCGTGCAGTAAATGGGGGTATAGAGAGACACAGAGCTTGTCTAACAAGAAACCCTGGGAAGCTAACATTAATAGGGTGGGTATGGATAGCAAAACCATTGATACAGATTACAGATTTATATCTCACCTGAACCCTGGCGGGCTCCGTGCCAATAGGGGTTGGGATTAGGGTTAGTTAACTTAAGTAGTAATATTGATGTGTATATTCTCCTATTCTCCAGTCAGTGAATCGTGAAACGTAATGTTAATATGTTTCTATACCTATATGTTCTGCTTAAAAACCCATAAAGGCAAGCACAGTGTTTAGACATTCTGTTACTTAGACTAGTAAACACTAAGATCCTTCAGCTTTCAATTAACCTGACACAACAGTCTAAACAACAAATGTGTGCCATGTCATTTGTCATCTTTACATCTTGTATCCTTTATATGGTAATTGGATTTTCAAGGTGGAATTGCAGGTCGATCATTTTAAGGATCTAGATGTAAACCTCCCTGGTGTTGCTTTAATATTTTTTTTGCACAATTTGCTTCACACACTTCCTCCAGCAGAGAAGCTTACAATACTACACCCCACCAAATGACTGGATGATGCCTTTTTATTTAAGGTCTGGCTGTGAGCCTCGATTACCGATACACTATCTTCAGGCTCCTGCCGGGATCAGTCAGTATGGTGGACCTTTGGAGGAATGGGTACAAAACCATCAGGAAAGTTTGCAGGTGCTTCAAGAGTATGTGAAGGCTTAGTTGGAGGAACAAGCCACACCACGAAATCGGAAACACAATGAGTTGGTTAATGATTAGGGGTTTGATGAAGGTCAGCTGGTGTGTTTGCGGAACCATGTTCGAGGTAAAATACAGGATCATTGGGATGCCTGTTTGTATATGGTAGTTCGGTGTCCCCAAGATCAGGGTGCAGTTTACTCTGCAACTCCAATGGAGGGGGACGGGGTTGTCCGTCAAGTTCACCGAACAGAGTTGCGTCCAGTACCACAGGGGGTTGTTATGTCAGGGGAAGATGTTCTGGTAATGTCTCCTGAGTCTGGGTTGCCCACAGGGGCAACAGAAATGGAATCGGATGAGGACTCTGTGGTTTTACGGGGACAGGGCTGGTGGGAGGGGTCGCAATAGAGCATCCACAAGTAGGCCTCGTATAATGGAGGAGGTTATGTCCCCCCCGAGGTGTAGAGACCAGTTAAACGTTCGGTGAGGTCCACCACTGGTCATCATACCAACCCTTATAAGTTACCACGGTCAGTGAATGATCGTTCGGTTGGGGAGGAAGACCAGTGGTTTGGGGATAGAATTCTTAGCTGTGATCGTTGGGTCATCAATTTCATTTTGGGGGATGGATTGTAGCCAGGCAATTATAGGCAGGTATAGGAACTGCAGTTCGGACTGGAGGCATAGCCGGGGCGAGATGGCTGTGCATGTTCCGATGGTAGGGCATATTGGCAAAGGAGCAGGCACGGGAAAGACAGGCAGGGTCCTGATAGATTTGGGGGAGCATCGGCGGGCATATTGAATTTGCAGTGTAGCAGCCTTTCTGTTTGCTTGTTTCAGGGGTGAACAATCTTATCCGCAAAGGGCCGGTGTGTATGCAGGTTTTCGCTGCAACTCCCTAATTAGATTTCTAATTAGAGGACTGATTAGCTGAAGAGTCCTCATACCTGGTTTTGAAGAGCTGACCTAAAGGTTACCCCAAAAACCTGTTTTTTTTTTGTTTGAATGGGGCAGTGAGTCATGGGGTAAACTACTGTTCTTTAGGGGTTTTCAAGGTGGAATTACGGGTCGATAATTTTAAGGATCAGGTTGTAAACCTCCCTGGTGTTGCTTTAATATGTTTTATCTGAGGTTGTATCGTGTATTATCAAGCCAGCCGGCTTAGTGGCCTCGGGAGCGGGGTTTAGTGGGAGCAGCTGGCTAGTTTTATTTTCTTTTTTGTTTGTGTCTTTTTCTTTGTTGTATGTATATTTTGGGTTCATTATTAGGCAGGCTGGGCCTTTTGGCACCTGTAGTCTGGGTGCTGGATTGCCCATAGGGGTCTTTTTTATTGCTGTGATTTGCTGTGTCATTCACTAGTGTGATTTGTGCTGGATGTGTTTTTAAGGTTGTGCTGTGGCGTGTACCTGAGCAAACTTTGGGCAACCTGTTCTCTTGTTGGCTTTATTGACAAAGGGTGGATTAGTCTAATTACGGCCTGCTACAAATAGCTGCATATAACGTATAAAAAAAATCACCTTATGGGTGCTCCGTAGGGTAGCAAGATCTTGAGTTTTTTTTACAGTACTCGGGTACGTTTTAAAATTTTCGACCAATCAGCAAACATTATTCTGACAGCATAGCTGGGAAACCAATGAAAAGTGAGTGCAACGTTCTAGAACTTGACTTCGGGTTGACGCTCCCTATAAAAGAGCTGGGTACTGCTTCAAGGCGTTCAGTTGGCGCTACCTCCTGATAGAGTAGCACTGTACGGCTCTTGTTCCGTAAAACAACATCAAAAGGATGAAAAAAAAAACAATATTTAAAGAAGACGAAAAAAATCAATTTTTAAAGAAGACGAAAAAAACATCGTCTAAAAAAATAAGCCAAAAAAATAATATCCGAAGAAGGAAAAACATGCAAAGTAAAAAAAAACAAACAAAAATAAAAAACAATATCCAAAGAAGAAGGAAAAAAACATCCAAAGGGAGAAAAGAAGAACTGAAGGGCCAACGAGGTAGGAGGAAATACAAATTTCGTTTCAGCACCGTTGGAGTGCCAAGCCGTGAAAAGCATTTGGCCAGAAGACAAGGTAAGTGTTGTATCTGTTATTTTAAAACAGCGCTTTTCAAAATGCTGCTTTATAATCGTTTGAGATCGTTAGCCAGTGTGACAGCTGAAGGCTTTTTGAGTTTACCAACATAAAGTTTTATTTCTGTATTAGGACATTGTCAGGAACAATGATGTGTTCATCGCTATGATGTGGTCAAAAAGCGATGCATTGAATCTTAGAAACATTTGTGATTTTTCAAACGATGCTTTTCCTTTTATTTAATCAGTAAAATTTCCATCGGTTTTATATAGTGCCCCTTGAAATATGTCTTTAGCTCATTTTCCGGGCATTTTACTAGAATGCATCCTGAGAAATACACAAGCTCTGCTGCATTTCCGTGCCTCGATGTTTAGTGCCGAGTATAATTGTTGCAGTTGCCTTTTATATATTCCATGAGACCTGTTGGTACCAAGAGAAGTGTGAGACTGTCAGGGTGAATTTATCATACAATCGCACGCATAAATACCTGAGGGTTGCCAGTCCTTTTGCGTTGTTACAGGAGGACTAGAGCTGACGAGTGTGTTTCTACACACTATCAAGGGCATTGTAGTACAGTTTTCTCAGGTGGGAGAATGCTGCCGATCTCCTATTTGACAATACAGCCCTTGATATATTAGAATATTACAGAACTAGAAGCCTTTTGCAAGGAAGAATGTGAGAAAATCCCAAGTACAAGAACTGAAAGCCTTTCAGCTGGCTATAAGAAGCGCTTGTAAGCTGTGATATCTGGCAGAGGAGGTGTTACTAAGTACTGATTACGTAGGGTGCCCAAACTTTTGCAGAGTGCCATAATAATGTTTTTATTTTGTAATTTTGTTCAATTTATGGCATAAAAAGTAACTATTCATCAATGTTTGCTGAAAATATTGTGTATTTTTCCCCCAGTTCCTAAAGAGACTGTATTAACTGATATTGTTGCTTTTGTAATTGAAAAGATGTTATTTGTCAAGGGGTGCCAAACCTTTGCATAAGACTGTACACAGTGTGTGTATGTGTTTATGTGAGTGTGTGTCTGTGTGTGTGTGTGTATATATATATATGTGTGTGTGTGTATATATTTCTGTATATGCATGTGTATATATATATTTATATATAGTTCACACACATTCAAACTTATTTGAATACACATTCAAAATTATTTTTATTATTATTATTTTCGTTTTTTTTTTTTTTTTGTGTTTTAAAATTTTTTATTTTTGCAATGGAAATAAAAATAAAGCAGTCCTCCGTAGAGGAGGGGTGGTGGAGGGAATATATATATATATATATACATATATATAAAATAATTGTCACACAACTGGGGTGACATGCCTATCCTGCTCACCCAATTTTAGTGCACTTTAGTTATGCATAATGACCTTCTAGTCTCGATACACCCATATATATATATGTATATATATATATGTATATATATATATAGTTTTTTTTGTTTTTTTTTTTTGCAATAGACAATAAAAATAACGCAGTTCTCCATAAAGGAGGGATGGTGGATGGAATATATATATACATATATATAAAATAATTGTCACACAACCTGGGTGACATGCCTTGCCTGCTCACCCAGTTTTAGTGCACCTTAGTTATTCATAATGACCATCTAGTCTCGATACACCCATAAATATATATGTATATATATATAGTTTTTTTTGTTTTTTTTTTGCAATAGACAATAAAAATAACGCAGTTCTCCATAAAGGAGGGATGGTGGATGGAATATATATATACATATATATAAAATAATTGTCACACAACTTGGGTGACATGCCTTGCCTGCTCACCCAATTTTAGTGCAACTTAGTTATCCATAATGACCAACTAGTCTCGATACACCCATATATATATATATATATATGTACATATATATAGTTTTTTTATTAGCAATAGAAAAGAAAAATAACGCAGTTCTCCGTAAAGGAGGGATGGTGGATGGAATATATATATATATATATATATATATATATATATATATATATATATATATATATATATATACATTTATATAAAATAATTGTCACACATCCTGGGTGACATGCCTTGCCTGCTCACCCAATTTTAGTGCACTTTAGTTATCCATACTGACCATCTAGTCTCGACACACCCATATATATATATATATATATATATATATATATATATATATATATATATATATATATGTATATATATATAGATATTTTTTCTTTTTCTTGTTTTTTTTTTTCGCAATGGATATTAAAAATAAAGCAGTCCTCCGTAAAGGAGGGATGGTGGATGGAATATATATATAAAATAATTGTCACACAACCGGGGTGACATGCCTTGCCTGCTCACCCAATTTTAGTGCACCTTAGTTATTCATAATGACCATCTAGTCTCGATACACCCATAAATATATATGTATATATATATAGTTTTTTTATTAGCAATAGAAAAGAAAAATAACGCAGTTCTCCGTAAAGGAGGGATGGTGGATGGAATATATATATATATATATATACATTTATATAAAATAATTGTCACACAACCTGGGTGACATGCCTTGCCTGCTCACCCAATTTTAGTGCACTTTAGTTATCCATAATGACCATCTAGTCTCGATACACCCATGAATATATATGTATATATATATATATATATATATATAGTTTTTCTGTTTTTTTTTTGCAATAGACAATAAAAATAACGCAGTTCTCCATAAAGGAGGGATGGTGGATGGAATATGTATATGCATATATATAAAATAATTGTCACACAACCTGGGTGACATGCCTTGCCTGCTCACCCAATTTTAGTGCACCTCAGTTATCCATACTGACCATCTAGTCTCGACACACCCATATATATATATATATATATATATATATATATATATATATATATATATGTATATATATATATAGATATTTTTTCTTTTTCTTGTGTTTTTTTTTCGCAATGGATATTAAAAATAAAGCAGTCCTCCGTAAAGGAGGGGTGGTGGAGGGAATATATATATACATTTATATAAAATAATTGTCACACAACTGGGGTGACATGCCTTGCCTGCTCACCCAATTTTAGTGCACCTTAGTTATCCATAATGACCAACTAGTCTCGATACACCCATAAATATATATGTGTATATATATATATATATATAGTTTTTTTGTGTTTTTTTTTGCAATAGACAATAAAAATAACGCAGTTCTCCATAAAGGAGGGATAGTGGATGGAATATATATATACATATATATAAAATTATTGTCACACAACCTGGGTGACATGCCTTGCCTGCTCACCCAATTTTAGTGCACCTTAGTTATCCATACTGACCATCTAGTCTCGATACACCCATATATATATATATATATATATATGTACATATATATAGTTTTTTTATTAGCAATAGAAAAGAAAAATAACGCAGTTCTCCGTAAAGGAGGGATGGTGGATGGAATATATACATACATATATATAAAATAATTGTCACACAACCTGGGTGACATGCTTTGCCTGCTCACCCAATTTTAGTGCAACTTAGTTATCCATAATGACCAACTAGTCTCGATACACCCATAAATATATATGTATATATATATATATATATATATATAGTTTTTTTATTTTTTTCGTAATGGACAATAAAAATAACGCAGTTCTCCGTAAAGGAGGGATGGTGGATGGAATATATATATACATATATACATTTATATAAAATAATTGTCACACAACCTGGGTGACATGCCTTGCCTGCTCACCCAGTTTTAGTGCACCTTAGTTATCCATACTGACCATCTAGTCTCGATACACCCATAAATATATATACTGAACAAAAATATAAACGCAACACTCTTGTTTCTGCTCCCATTTTTCATGAGATGGACTTAAAGACCTACAATTCATTCCAGATACACAATATTACCATTTCTCTCAAACATTTCTCACAAATCAGTCTAAATGTGTGATAGTGAGCACTTCTGCTTTGCTGAGATAATCCATCCCACCTCACAGGTGTGCCACATCAAGATGCTGATCTGACATCATGGGTAGTGCACAGGTGTACCTTATACTGCCCACAATAAAAGGCCACCCTGGAATGTGCAGTTTTTTGCTTTATTGGGGGTCTGGGGACTCAGAACCGGTCAGTATCTGGTGTGACCACCATTTGCCTCATACAATGCAACACATCTTCTTCGCATAGAGTTTATCAGATTGTCAATTGTGGCCTGTGGAATGTTGGTCCACTCCTCTTCAATGGCTGTGCGAAGTTGTTGGATATTAGTGGGAACTGGTACACGCTGTCGTATACGCCGGTCAAGCACATCCCAAACATGCTCAACGGGTGACATGTCCGGTGAGTATGCTGGCCATGCAAGAACTGGGACATTTTCAGCTTCCAAGAACTGTGTACAGATCCTTGCAACATGGGGCCGTGCATCATCTGTCTGAGTGGCTGGTCTCAGACGATCTTGGAGGTGAACCTGCTGGATGTGGAGGTCCTGGGCTGGTGTGGTTACACGTGGTCTGCGGTTGTGAGGCCGGTTGGATGTACTGCCATATTCTCTGAAACGCCTTTGGAGACGGCTTATGGTTGAGAAATGAACATTCAATGCACGAGCAACAGATCTGGTTGACATTCCTGCTGTCAGCATGCCAATTGCACGCTCCCTCAATGCTTGTGGCATCTGTGGCATTTTGCTGTGAGACAAAACTGCACATTCCAGGGTGGCCTTTTATTGTGGGCAGTATAAGGTACACCTGTGCACTACCCATGATGTCAGATCAGCATCTTGATGTGGCACACCTGTGAGGTGGGATGGATTATCTCAGCAAAGCAGAAGTGCTCACTATCACACATTTAGACTGATTTGTGAGAAATGTTTGAGAGAAATGGTAATATTGTGTATCTGGAATGAATTGTAGATCTTTAAGTCCATCTCATGAAAAATGGGAGCAAAAACAAAAGTGTTGCGTTTATATTTTTGTTCAGTGTATGTATATGTATACATATAGTTTTTTTTGTGTTTGTGAAAACGGGTCTTTAATCGGGGAAACGGAGCGGGTAGAGCAGGACGGAACGCAGGCATTGACAAACTACAATGACGGACAGGGCAAACAGGTAAGACCAGGACTTAAAATAGGTCATGACTAATCAAAGTAATCGGGCAAAGCAGGAGACGATCAGGGAAGCACACGTGGGTAATCAGGGGGCGTGGCACACACGAGGAGCGGACAAGCCGGGCATATATGTATATCTATATAAAACCTCATTAATGAGGGACAGGGAACAGAACGGACAGACAGAACTGGCACAGGGGAAGGAGCCAGGACAAGACTTGACATAAGACAGGAAAGGCAGAGAAACAGATCAGAAAGGGGGACACGGAGGGAACAGGCAGGACAAAAGGACCGGGAGTGAACGAAGGGAACATCGGGGAAAGAGGAGCAGAAGCCAGAGGGACGAGGGACAAAGAGAGGAGGGACAGAGACAGGAGGAACAAAGCGAGGGGGAGCAGAGGCAGGAGGGACAAAGACGGGAGGCCAGGGAGAGAAGGAGGGGGAACCAAGAGGAGCCCGAGGGAGACCCAGCGGGCGACGGGAGGCAGCCGGAAGGGCTGCAGGCGGCCGGGAGGCCGGAGCCGGAGGGGCCGAGGAGACGGGGTGAGGGACAGACGCAGGGACGAAGGAGGGAGTCGGAGGGGAGACCAGGGAAGGGGACGAAGGAGCTGGAAGGGACCCTGGCGAGGGCAAGGAGAGAGGGGGAGCCGCAGCAGACGGCGACGTCCTCCGACACGCCAGAGCGGGAGGACCAGCAGGCGAATGAGGAGCCGCCGTCGGGGGGCCCGCAGGCAACCGATAAGACGCCGGAGGAGGGACCGAGGCAGGGCGACGAGGCCGCGGAGGGGGACCCGCAGACGACAGCCGACCCGGAGGGCCAGGACCCGCAGGTGCCGACCAAGCCCTAGCGCCGGCGAGGGAGGGCGAGCCAGGGGGCTGGGCGGGTGGGACCCCAGCCGTGCGTCTGTGTCCTCTCCCCTTATGGGACACAGACATAAGGACCTGCGGCCGGGGTCGGGCTCGTCGGGGTGAGGGTACCAGAGTCACAGGGGGAGAAGGGACTGGAGTGGGGCCAGGGACTGGAGCTGCAGGCTGCAGAGGGAGCGCCTGCCCGGGAGCTGCAGGCAGGGAAAGCGCCTCGGACGTGGGCGCGGTAGCTGCAGGCAGCGGAGACGGCTGCTCGGGCTCTGGGGCCGCAGGGGGCACTTATTTTATTATATAAAATAAGTGTCACACAACCGGGGTGACATGCCTTGCCTGCTTGTGGGATGAGGAAGACTCAGGGACTGGAAATGGGATTAAAACTGAAGATGTGCTCATTCCTTTGTGTATTTACAAATTTTCCTTCCGTCAGACATGAGGAGTTTGCTGCTATATTTGGCACTAATAGAGATTCTGATGCTGCTATTTTTATTGTCTATTAGTTTGTTATTATTTACAAGTTCTGTTGTGTTTTTGCATTTTTCTCTTCTGGTTAATTAACTGCTGTCTGTTTGCTGTGAAGTATGAGTGTGGTGAGTAAGACTCAGGGACTGGAAGTGGGATTACAACTAAAGATAACATGCTTATTCCTTTTTGTATTGTTTACAAATTTCCTTCCGTCAAACATGAGGAGTTTGCTGCTATATTGTGCACTAACAGAGATTCTGATGCTGCTATTTTTATTGTTTATAAATGTGTTATTGTTTCCAAGTTGAGTATTCAATAAATGCTAAATTGAGAAATTTTGTGTATCGTTTGTTATTATTAGTGTGATATTTTACCATGCAAATAGAGGGGAAAACGTCCAATTATCGGCCAAAAAAAATCAGCAGCATATATCGGCCATCGCCTGACCCTTGACTTGAAAAACCCATATCGGTCGACCTCTAGTAACAGTACATTCTGTCCAATTCATCCATCGAGTTAAGTCACACACCCACTTGAGGGGGCACTCCGGCAGACGTGAGGATGGGGATGTTCTTTCCGCTATAACATCCACTGCAGAAGTACATCTCGCTCCTGTTCACAGGGCTTACTTCAATGATGAAGCAGGGCTGGTTGTCTGGACAAGAAGTTGTCCTGCTGCTGGGTCTCGGTGCCGTTTTTCCACCTAAGCTTGAAGGTGGAAATGTGTTCCAACTTGGTCCCTGGGACTGCAGCATAGCCAAACATCGCGAGCAGCGTCGGCCACACCCACCACCAGAACCATCACACCGTCCTATACACATAAAGAAGAACTAAAACATAGAGTGTTGTGACAATCTATGCGTTAATGTTTGGCAGCATAGGTGATTCATTAAAATTATACCGAAGAATGGAAAATGTGATATTTAGAATATTTTTTGCCATTTAGTAGCTAATTTAAGCACTTACCCAATGCCTCAATTTGTTTTAGGTCAGTAATGTCTGAGCCAAAAGAATGAATGTATGAATTTAATACAATTCACCCACTCCCACCCACACACAAATCTGAAATTCAATTTAAGACACTTCTTAAACATTAGTGCATTAACAAAAAAGGAAAATCTTAAGAGATTCAGTAGGATTTTCTATGTTAGACTTAAGCTAATAGTTCAATAGTTTTTACATATTTCAATATACCAATTTGACTTTAATGTTGAAACAGATGCTAAAACATGGAATAATTTCATAACTAGAGAAACATGTTATTCACAAACACTAGCAAAGGTAGCTTATAGTTAAGCTTACTTAAGTCAGCAAGTCAGGCTACAGTGTGTAAGAATAGTCGTAAACGATAATTTGTCTCAGTCTTACATGACAGAATAAGTAAACAGAAAATATAAAATGGCTGAAACAGCGTCATTAACGCCAGCTACAGTAGAGGCGCAGAAAAGGTGTCATGACTGAAGTATTCCCAAACTCTGGAAGACCGTATGCGAGCCTTTTTTGCCGCGTGTTTCTCCAGAGGCTCCGGAGCTCCGCTGGTTGAGACAGCCATGTTGGTTCATGTGCAGGGGGACGAGCGGCAAATTTCTTTTTTGCAGGGTGGTAGGTGATGTCTCATTAATATTTATGAGAGAAGTGCTACATGATTGGCCAGTGCATGCCAGTGCATGCCCAAAATGGTGCGGCACTGCATCCAAGCCTGTGGCACTCAGAGTCACAAATACAGTGGAAACCATTTGTAGTAATTACGTCTGTCTGGCTGATTTCCAACTAATTGATATTTGTATATTTATTACATGAATATAAGGTAATATAAGGTAATAGAAGAGGTATTTAATGGTTTTCCATCTGAGGAATTTGCAAAAAACTGCAGTGCATGATGGGTCGGACCTAAAGGCTGCCTTAACGTCCTCATCTGTATGACGACATACATCAAGACTAGGAAGGTGCATAATGTTCATGTCTGGTTGCGTTTGTTGGTCCAGAAAGTAATTCAATTTCGCCATGTAGGTTACGTTCTTAAAAACTGCTTGGATATAGCCCGATTATATGCTGTGGGCCTTTTAATTTCTTTGTTTACCAGGTAGGCTACCTTCTTTAAACTGCGTTTTGTTAGACTACATATTTAGGGAGGTCTTTATAAATTTATAGTAGTCTTCATAAATATGTGCATAGTTTAGCCTAACCCAGCCACTTAAGGGAGAAAGCCAGCTCAACTAGGTGTCGGTCCCAAGCCCGGATTAATGGGGAGGGTTGGCGTCAAGAAATAAAGAGACTGTATCTTCACTGCATGACTGATGTCAAAATGTGTGAAATATGTGGTTGTATTAATAAATGCATTAAAGTAGGTTAATGATTCTGTGCTGTCTAAATTGTATAGAAAATTTCTACGTATAGCCAAACAAATCTCCTCCTGTTTGAAAAGGCATAGAAAAAGCAATTTAGCCACTAAAACTTTACAGTTTTTGTGAGGGACAGTCGAATTCTCTCGTTTCTCTCGTCAAGTTTTTTTGTGATCCTGCACCTACACTTTGCCGGCCCCAGGAGGATGGGCTCCCCCTTTGAGTTTGGTCCCTCCCAAGGTTTCTTCCTTCTTGGGAGTTTTTCCATCCTATCGGCGCCTATGGCTTACTCACTGGGGGCTTTGGGTGGGCATGATATAAAGCAAAGCATTTTCCCTCCCAGTTTCCTCCTCTGGTCCACATTGCAGGACCATCAGCCATCAGAAACAGTCAGACGGTCTCCTTCAGCTTCTTTAGTGTCCTTGGAAGCCAAGGCAGTTTTAGGTCTGAGAAGAGGTTTATCAGAAGGACACATATTACGTCGTTTGTCCTGAAATGTAACATGGGGAGGAAAAGTTAAGCGGTTTAGTCAGATTGGAGTCGTTTATTCAGCAGTGGCAGCGCCAGTGACTTAATGCTACAGGTGCTATAGGGGAGTGAGATTATTTAGACCGGGTGCTTTAGCTTTTCAGCTTATGTAGATGGTGTATAGAAGCACACAGCACGATAAGCTACAGCATGGATAAAATAGGATAAAATATGAAATTCTAACGTCTAGCTCACAGAGCCTCTATGTGTACTTTGAAGAAAAAATACACTACAAGTATGCTGTAAAAACCGCAAAAATGTCTTACACAATATACAGATTTTACAGATAGTTAAAGAAAAAATGAAACCAATATTTTGGGGGTGCTGTGGGGGTACTATGGTCATTGGAGGAGGAGCTAGAGCCCCCCCCCCCAAGCTTTTCCTTGGTGCTGCCACTGTTGTTCAGATTAAAAGTAACATTGTCATTAATAAACAGTACTCTGATCAAATTTTTGCATGTACAAACACAATCAAAGTTTAACCACATGTTTAGACACAATTCACACACCTGTTACATTTCCATAATGCTAAGACTCTCTACACTTACTTCATCCACTTTCTTGTTTGGTACACAGTCATTTGATGGATGTGTAAGATCATTACCAGACCGTCTGCTGCAAACTCTACAGTTAATGAATGGCTGCAAAAACACACAGACACACAAAAACAGTATTTAAAGAGTGGTGGGCAATAAATACAGTGAGAGAAGGTGTAGTAAAGATATATCTAATGATTTAAGGCAGAGCTGCTGGAGTGCAGGGTTTAATGACACAGAACAATTTTAGAGGAAAGAGCTTCCAAAGCAGGGTCACCATAAGGCTATATTATACAAAGCAAGTTCATCTAAAAGTATGAACAACAAATCCCGTTTAACTGAACACTGCTCTGTATTAAAATACTGTCCTCCGATCAAGCTAAGTGGTCCTGTAGTTCACTATTTAAAGAGGTAAATTTAAAGGGTAATTCACACTGCACATCTACCCTGCTCTGACCAGGTTTAATTACTGGCTTTCTAATTAAAACAAGAGTTAAGTCCTGCCCTTTCACCACAAAACACCACACTGCCATTTAAGGCTGATTTCAACAATGAGTTTTAGTTAACCTGGCTCGATTGAGTTAACTCTGGGTATGTAAAACCCGCTTTGTAGTACAGCCCACAGGTCTTTAAATAAGGCCAGCTAGGGTTCATAGCTCGAAGCATAATCTACAGGTCACCCCTCAGATGATTAGCATTTGCTTCTGCCTGGTAATCCAGCCTTTAAGCCTGTAAACCTACTAAAATTTGAGAATAAGGTGAAGGAACTGGCTCTTTGAGGCCACCTATGTATTTGTTACTTTATTGTTGGCTAACTTTCCCCCGCAGGGCATCAAAAAAGTTAACATGAACCTAAATTAATTTGCTAACTGATATGTCCAATGCTCACAGTCACAGTGACTCTTTACTTACCCTCTTGTCCATGAAAATACAGTCAGCCCGATGGTCTGTTGCAGTTGACTTTGGACATTTTGTTGCTCTCAAGAGAATCTCAATGTCAATGTATTCACTGCTGATCTAAATCACATAAACACGTTATATACAAAATTGCCTACAACTGTTTTAAAGGCAATATAACAAACAATAATCACCCAAAAAATGGCAAACTGTCACAGACTTGACTGCAGCAGATTCAGAGAGAAACTGTGAGAAGGTAAAATTGACCAGGGCTGAGATATACAACCATCACTTTCATTGTGAAGAGACATTAAGCATCATATGCATTGAAATTAAAACATCAAAATCAATGTGATACTCATTAGTTCAGCTTGCAGATGATGAAAGTTTCACACTTTTGTAAACACTTTCTCAGCAGTTACCTTCGGACGGCCCTGGATGTTATAGAAATTCATGTGCTGACGGGTTCCTTGATGAGCATTTTCGACTGCGAGTTTAATGGCCGTCTTGTGAGTGCAGGGAGACTGTGGTAATCTTGCTGGGCCTCTGTGGAGATAAGCAGAGCTCCATAAGCCAAAACCAGAAGCAGCAGGCGGGTCATCTTCCTCTCAGCTTTGAAGGGAGAAGCAGGACTGAGGACACTGATCTGTGGTCCCCTTATCCAGCACGTCCAGGGGCGTGTCCTTCACTCGAAACAAACAGACCTTTGAACAACATTGGAAAACTCTTCAGGATGAATTGAGGCAGGTGGTCAAGTGGGTTTATTGTTATTTCAGCAATATACACAGTACACAGTGAAAGGAAACATTGTTCCTCCTGGACCACGGTGCAACACAAAGAAGAAAAACAGAAACAACACAAGATGACACAAGTGCGGGCAAGATAGAACTATACAGAGTGAAAGGAGCACAAACAGAGGGAGAAAGTGCAAGATAAACACAAGAGCAACAATACAATACTACAGGACAAGACAGCGCAGTCAAGAACACAGAGTGCAGCCAGAGCTAACCTGAATAGGGGCATCAAGGTTGCCAGGCAGGCAGAGAAACAGAAAATAGAGGTCTACTTCACATACAACAACCCACAGTGGGTGTGGCAGGGAATACAACACATTACAAACTTCAAAGGCAACAACACCGTCACTGTTAACAGCAACGCCCTTTTAGCAAAGGAGCTAAACAGCTTCTTTGCTCGTCTGGAGGAACACAGAGCAGACATAGCCACACTGCCCCCTCCCCCAATCTCCAGCACTCACAGACTCCCTCTGCAGGAACACCACGCGAGAAGGCACATTGCATCTCTAGGTGTGTGGAGTTTAAGACAAGGCAAGTGATGCTACGATAATATAATTCCTTGGTAAGACCCCACCTAGAATATTGTGTGCGGGTTTGGTTACCATACCTTAAGAAGGACATTGCTGCCTTGGAAAAGGTGCAACGTAGGGCAACGAGAATGATTCCTGGTCTTAGAGGAATGTCTAATGAGGAGAGGTTAGCTGAGCTGAATCTGTTTAGCCTCGAGCAAAGGAGACTAAGGGGGGACATAATCCAGGTGTTTAAGATTCTAACAGGTCTGGATGCTGTTCAGCCAAATGGCTATTTCAATGTTAGTTTAAATACCAGAACTCGTGGCCATAAGTGGAAATTAGCTGGAGAACATTTTAAAACGAATTTGATGAAGCATTTCTGTACACAGCGTGTAGTTAGAGTATGGAATAGTCTTCCTGTTATTGTAACACAAGCTAAAACCCTGGGTTCTTTTAAATCAGAGCTAGATAAGATTTTTGAGCTATTAGCTAAGTTCTCCTCAAAGGAGCTTGATGGGCCGAATGGCCTCCTCTCATTTGTAAATCTCTTTGGTTCTTATGAGTCAGCTTACAGAGATGAGGTCCAGAAACTGATAGGTTGGAGTTCAGCAAACAATTTGGCACTAAACAGCACAAAGACAAAGGAATCACTGACTTCAGGAAGGATGGAGGCGACACTGGCCTGCCTAGATGGATGGATGGATGTTTTTATTGACATTGTAAGTACAATGAGATTTAGTTTGGAACGCGCCAGCAGCTACACAGTATATTTACAATTATATAGATTGTGAGGCATAAAATAAGGTGTGAGTAATATAACATAACGACATAATATAAGTAATCATTAATTAATCATTACAGATGGTATGAGGTGTGAACCGCTAGGCTGCTATGGCATGTTTGGTATCAAACCGATGGAAAATCACTCCAGTTTCCAAATCTGGTCAGTGGTTACCACGAAAGTGAATATATCAAAAGTTACACCAGCCTAACGAAAATCATCAATACAAGGGAAATCACTCTGGTCATAAATCTCAAAAGGACTGATACAGACCCCCTTCCGAAAGCCCGCCAAATGGATGGTCAGCCATTGGTCCAGGAGTCGAATTCCTGGTCACTCCTATTCACGAACTTTACACTATAAAACCTGGCACCTCAGAACAAAGCCAGGAGAGGAGAAACAGAAGGGAGGAGAAAACAAAAGACCATCAGCACGAAGAGAGGCAGAGAACATCAGCCCAAGAGAAGAGAAGCCCACAAGAAGCCCTCCTGAAGCCTATCAGTGAAGACCCAGCTGGACAGAGAACTGCAACCAAGCCCAAGCTTCACCAGGAGAGGGAATCAGAGGGGCTCCACTCCAACAACCGCTGCAAACACCGCGCCTCCCTGAGTGCCATCACCCATCAGCTCATCAGCCTCCGCAACCAACTGCCAAGACCCCCCCCCCCCCCACTCTGCAACCAAGTAAACAAACTTCCTTTCATTTATAACAACCTAAACTCCTATTCACCTGCTATATTACTTTAGGACAGTATTTCCACAAATTGCTTGCTTTGCAGAACAGTATTTTCCCTTTTAAGGTTACTCATTTTAAATCTGGTCATTGCATTTTCATGATTACATTGTTTGTGTCCACTCCGTTATTTCGTGTTTATTGTTTGTTAGGTGTAATGTCTGTCTTATGTTAGTTATAGGAATAAATGCATGTCTTTTACACAACTTCAGCCTCCGTTCATTGAGTGCTCACAAGAATCCCTGCCTGTGCGATCTACGCTCTGAAACCTCAAATTCGCCTGAAATATCGCGAGACTCTCTCTCATTGGCCGTGAGGGGAGCTTCGCTACCGATCGTTTACATTACCTGGTGACGCAGCTCGTTGGACAAGCCTTCTATTCTAACCCAGGTTATTACGTGATACTGGTTATTAATGAGTTCCATTTAAGTCACACATTAACAGACTCACGGTGTTTCGCAATTGAGTTTGAGCCGACCATTCAGCATAAAAATTGGTTAATAATCACAAGGCACAAGGTTTAAACTTATTCTGAGCACACAATTTAAACTTTTTATGACCGAACGTGCAGTGAAGAAGCGCTACTGTCAACTGGTTGCAAAAGTCGCACTCATGGCAATCTGAAGGCATTTAAGCGGGATCATATGGGCTTATTATAGTTATTTTTATTTCTATTATTAGTAGTTATATTATTTTGTTTTATTTTCGGTGATTTCATTGTAGTTCTTTCGTATTAAACTGCAGTAAACTTTAACCCTATGTCTGACGAGATTCTCAGATGTAGCGCTTTGTTTCCAGGTTCAATTCGGACGAGTGTCTCCGTTTCTATATATCCTGGGAGAGATCTCTCTATTAGCGAACGGGAATACTTGTTATGAGGTTCTAACCTAAATTATGTTGCGCTTGGACATAAGACCGATAGCTTAGTTACCTATCAGGATCATACTCGTATGTGTGTGCCTGCTTTAGACAAAGCAAGTTTAACACAACTTTGCGCTGTGAGCCAAGTGTGTGTCATTTAGAAATTGGGAGTCTCCTGTGCTTGAGACCCGCCGTGGTTAAGCACCATTTGCGACGAGATATAGTGCACTCACAATTTAAATCTGTCGCCGTAACGCGTGCGCCGTCTCGCTTCAGTAATTGTTTTAAGGGGTTTTATACTGTGCAAGGCACAGAAGAAGGCCACAAGCAGCATGCGCATGCATTAAATGTGTGTGTCACTCATCTAGCGTCGGCAACCGCCTAGCTATATCTTTGGTTACCTCTAGTGGTCAGGCATAGAACTACCACTCCATTTCGAAATTGCGCCTCTAGTGGCCAGGCATAGAACTACCACTCAATTTCGATATTGCGCCTCTAGTGGCCAGGCATAGAACTACCACTCCATTTTGATATTGCGCCCCCGGTGGTCAGGCATAGAACTACCACTCCATTTCGATATTGCGCCCCCGGTGGTCAGGCATAGAACTACCACTCCAGTTCGAAATTGCGCCTCTAGTGGTCAGGCATAGAACTACCACTCCATTTCGAAATCGCGCTTCTAGTGGTCAGGCATAGAACTACCACTCCATTTCGATATTGCGCCCCCGGTGGTCAGGCATAGAACTACCACTCCATTTCGAAATTGGGCTTCTAGTGGTCAGGCATAGAACTACCACTCAATTTTGAAATTGCGCTTCTAGTGGCAAGCCATAGAAGTACTACTCCATTTCGAAATCGCGCCTCTAGTGGTCAGGCATAGAACTACCACTCCATTTCGATATTGCGCCCCCGGTGGTCAGGCATAGAACTACCACTTCATTTCGAAATTGCGCTTCTAGTGGTCAGGCATAGAACTACCACTCAATTTTGAAATTGCGCTTCTAGTGACAAGCCATAGAACTACTACTCCATTTCGAAATCGCGCCTCTAGTGGTCAGGCATAGAACTACTATTCCATTTCGAAATCGTGCCTCTAGTGGTCAGGCATAGAACTACCACTCCATTTCGAAATTGCGCCTCTAGTGGCCCGGCATAGAACTACCACTCAATTTCGATATTGCGCCTCTAGTGGCCAGGCATAGAACTACCACTCCATTTTGATATTGCGTCCCCGGTGGTCAGGCATAGAACTACCACTCCATTTCGATATTGCGCCCCCGGTGGTCAGGCATAGAACTACCACTCCAGTTCGAAATTGCGCCTCTAGTGGTCAGGCATAGAACTACCACTCCATTTCGAAATCGCGCCTCTAGTGGTCAGGCATAGAACTACCACTCCATTTCGATATTGCGCCCCCGGTGGTCAGGCATAGAACTACCACTCCATTTCGAAATTGGGCTTCTAGTGGTCAGGCATAGAACTACCACTCAATTTTGAAATTGCGCTTCTAGTGGCAAGCCATAGAAGTACTACTCCATTTCGAAATCGCGCCTCTAGTGGTCAGGCATAGAACTACCACTCCATTTCGATATTGCGCCCCCGGTGGTCAGGCATAGAACTACCACTCCATTTCGAAATTGCGCTTCTAGTGGTCAGGCATAGAACTACCACTCAATTTTGAAATTGCGCTTCTAGTGACAAGCCATAGAACTACTACTCCATTTCGAAATCGCGCCTCTAGTGGTCAGGCATAGAACTACTATTCCATTTCGAAATCGTGCCTCTAGTGGTCAGGCATAGAACTACCACTCCATTTCGAAATTGCACCCCCGGTGGTCAGGCATAGAACTACCACTCCATTTCGATATTGCGCCCCCGGTGGTCAGGCATAGAAGTACCACTCCATTTCGATATTGCGCCCCCGGTGGTCAGGCATAGAACTACCACTCCAGTTCGAAATTGCGCCTCCAGTGGTCAGGCATAGAACTACCACTCCATTTCAAAATCGCGCCTCCAGTGGTCAGGCATAGAACTACAACTCCATTTCGATATTGCGCCCCCGGTGGTCAGGCATAGAACTACCACTCCATTTCGAAATTGCGCTTCTAGTGGTCAGGCATAGAACTACCACTCAATTTTGAAATTGCGCTTCTAGTGGCAAGCCATAGCAGTGCCACTCCATTGAAATTGCACCTCTAGTGGTCCGCCATAGTAGGTTAACAACATCTGAGTTGGGTCTCTGGTGGTCAACTGCGGTGATACAACACGCATAATTGGACACACAGGTTCTTGCCTGAAAGCAGGAATCAACTTCACAGACTAAATCAGTTTGATCACAATACATTAACATCCAATTAGGTTATTGTTGCATAACTAATTGATGTTTACAATTGAATAAGAAACACAATTCATTTGGTTTGATTCCCGTTTAACCTTTTTGATTTATTTTAGGTTTTATTTCACCTTATGCTTTCATTCATTCCATCTCCCCCAACAAGGGGACTTGCATAGAAGTTCAACCACTATTAACAACAGTAAACCAGTTACGTACACAATCCCATCAGGAAGTCGTTTGGATGTGATCAGTTGAGCCCTTCGGGTGCTGGGTGCTTACCATTCTCTCTCTGTTGGTTGAGCTTGTCTGTGGCTCTGCTGTCACTGCTTGTGATCGTACAGTTTGTCAGAACCGAAGGGGAGTTCTCAGCAATTGGATGCCCAAAAGCGTGTCAGCCCGGCTACACCCACTGACTCATTACGGGCAAGGCTGACAGGTACCTCAGGCGGTCATTACAACTTTTGAGCAGGACTTCGTTTAGGGTGAGTTCTGAGAACGGCCCTAGCTTGGACTCTCACTAGGGTGGGTGATACCTGAAGGCAATTTTGCCAGCCGATAAGCTCCACCTGGGTTGTCTCAGTTGTGCATACAGAATACGCCCTTCCAAGTTAACATTGCTGGGGATCGGGGGAGTGGAAGCCGGACTCAGGCTTGCTTGGCTGGGAGAATGATTCCTGGTCTTAGAGGAATGTTTAATGAGGAGAGGTTAGCTGAGCTGAATCTGTTTAGCCTCGAGCAAAGGAGACTAAGGGGGGACATAATCCAGGTGTTAAATCTGGTCATTGCATTACATTTTTTTTGTATCCACTCCTTTATTTCGTGTTTATTGTTTGTTAGGTGTAATGTCTGTCTTATGTTAGTTATATCCATCCATCCATTTTCCAAACTGCTTATCCTACTGGGTCGCGGGTGGTCCGGAACCTATCCCGGAATGTGGAATGGGCACGAGGCAGGGAACAATCCAGGATGGGGGGCAGCCCATCACAGGGCACACTCACACACAAATCGTGATTATATTATTGCACTATACTGTATAAATAAAAAGTAAACTTAATACCAGTTGTGGTAATAAAGTGCACAGAGAGTAAGAGAGAGTAGGGTTTCACATAAACGTATGTTCATTAGCATTTAGTATTCTGATGGCTTTGGGGTTAGAAGCTCTTATTAAATCTGGTTGTTCTGCAATGCATACTGCGGTAACGTTTACCAGAGGGCAGAAGTTCAAACATCTCATGTGCTAGGTGCGTGGGATCTTTTTTAAATATAATTATGCATATGTAGAACTAGGGATATGATCCTGTTAAGTATGATAGTTCTGTCTCATTATTGCAGGATCGACATCCATAGTAACTGTGGTGATCTATCCATTTGTGTGCATGTCTGTGTGTGTGTGTGCGAGCGGGTATACCTATCCTACCCCATAGCGTGATAAATACCTGTTTTTTTTTTCCCTTATGGGGACCACGAAACTGAAAACCAGGAAAACTCTATTTTATAAAAATCTGTGACTGCTGTGGAAAAACTAAAAATGCAAAACCTCTTTTATTTTGCTTGGTTACTTATGGTTATGGTTAGGGCAGGGTGGGGGTTAAGATTGTCATAGTTAGCGTTAGCATTTATCCAATAGAAGTCAATGAGCGGGCCCCATAAGGATAGGTATACCCTATGTGTGTGCATGTGTGTGTTTGTCCCATATTGCCTGGGCTTCAGGATACCTCATAACCCGGAACTTCATCAGAAGTAGTTAGAAAATGGATGAATGGATGGATGGATGGATGGATGGATGGATGGATGGATGGATGGACAGATCAATAAAAGTACAGAACATCCATTTTACAAAGAACCATCAACACTAAATGTATGCACTGGTCATGCTCCTGGAAATTAAACTTCTTTTCTGAAAAGCAGCATGTTCATAAATTAGCTGCTGTTATACCTTGGGGGAACAAATGCAGATGAAATTGTAAAACAAACTGCAGTGGCAAAACAGTTCTGGCTGCCTGTGCTGCCCTGCCTGCCCGCCCTCCTGCCCATTACGTCCTGCCTGTGCCACCCTCCTGCCTGCCCTCCTGCCTGTTTACGTCTTTCCTGTGTGCCCTGCTGCCAGTTATTCTGTATTTACATCCGGACTTAACTAATTGAACCATATAAACCATATAAATCAGGACTTTGTTAACGTGACTTCTGACCTGTGGAGGATGGGCTCCCCCTTTCACTCTGGTTCCTCCAAAGGTTTCTTACTATGACTGAGTTTATCCTTGCCAATGTCGCTTTCTAATTTTTCAGGCTAGATCTTGCTCACTGGGACAATTGGGCAGGGACAAAGTAAAGTGCTTTGAGACAATGTAAGGCTATGAAAATGTACTATACAAAATAAAGTGAATTGACTTGAGTAATGTGGCACAAAGCAACCCTTCTTTGCCACAGGAAATGTCTGGTGCAATTTCTTTTTTAATTGTACATGTCAATTGCATAATACCCTAAACTAATTCATTATTATTTCTATTATTATCATCATCATCAGTATTTCATTAGTATTCCATGGTATTTAGATTTTTCAGGAATCAGTGTGTGTACTGTATACTTTTTAATTTATTTGCACTATGTGTAGTGTCTCTGCAGCTGTATATACTTGCTGCATTATGCACAAGAACTTCCCTCAGGCATCAGTATAGTTAATCAAATGTAATATTTCTTGCTTGTTTATTAAGTTGTTTTAGGTATTTTGTGTGTTCCACTTAATTTAGTGTAATTAGTCCTAGTTGACTCAGGTTTAGTTAGATTTTTCCTTCTGTTGTTCCTCTGCATCATGCTACTGTCATAAAATTTCAATGTCTTACCTAACTTAAGAGTTTTGTGCATTGTGTTTTGGAGAGAAAGAAATCATTACTTTTTTTCTTTAGATTCATCCACTGATTCTATCACCTATGACACATTCCCCCTGAATATTTGTTTGTTTATTTATGTATTTGCTTGGGGGATGGAATTAACAAACAGAAATAACTGAATGAATCAGGGTAGTGAAAAACATTTATAAACTTATCATTTTGGTATTGGTACGATCCTGTTCTGGTTAGTTAGCCGAGGGAGTAAATCATCCGGAGTTTCATCTCTCAATCTCCTCCTACACCCACTCAGCATCACAGTATGGACTCCCCAATGCAACTGATCTGCACGTATTTGTACTCTGGGAGGAAATTGAAGCCCCCATAGGAAAAACTCAAAGCCTACAGACATATGCACAAAACCAGGGGACATGCTCAGTTCTGCAGGCCTGGAAGTGTGAGAGAAGGCTATTTATTGAGTTTCCCCTCTGCCCCTGGTAAAGATGAAACATGCACAAGTCATTAAACACACATATACTTACATGAAAGTCTGACTGATACTGGAGCTTCCAGTGCCCGTAAACCAGGTACTGGGGTACTCCATTTCCTTCTTGATAATTAGCGCCATTGAAAAAAAAACGGTGCCTTTCCTAATATTAACTGACTCTCAGACAAATGTACTGCTTGAAGACCCTGCCACTATTCGCATTTTCCAGCAGGAGTCACAAATCTTCATTGCATTCAGTTTATTCTCAGATGAGCTCATGCATGTTTCTATGTGCATCTTTACACTTAAACAAATACAGCTAACCTCTGTTGTTATATTCCATATATATTTGTCGTGACTGGCCTTTTTTCTCAAATGATGGATTTCTGAAACTAAAACTGACAGTATTCTAAAATATTTATATTGCCACATCATCGACACATGTTCTAATATGACATAGCATTCCCCTGGACCATAGTGCGACTTAGAGACAAGATATAACATGCCCTTCACGGTAAAACACTAGATAGGTGCAACACTTAATGTCAACGTTGTCAATGTCAATGTTGACTTAATGTCAACGTTAAATTCATGGATTCGCAAATTAAGTAACACGGTTACAGTACAAAAACGAGCAGAGCTGTGTATGGCATGACTATCTCGCGGCGGCGACAAAATATGCTTATCCTTCTAATTATTCAGAAGAAAATATATTTGCAAGCACAGCCGTTCACGGCTTCCGTACAAAAAGCTGTCACTACGCTACAGGAAGAATACACGACCAATATAGGATTTACACAAGTCTGCTTCTTTTGTTTTATTTAGTAACAACTTTCACAAAAATTGACAGCAATACTGCTAAAAGTGCAGATCTGTTGCCAAATTAAATAAACAAAGAAATTAATCATAAAAATATTCAAAGTATATACAGCCAGGGGCGCCGCTAGCAATTTTGGGCCCTATGACAAAATATGAGGTTGGGCCCCCCTATCACACCCATTCAGATCTCTGGGGGCCCCTAAAGGGCGTGGGCCCTTAGAATTGTCCCAACTTTCCCCCCCTTAGCGGCGCCCCTGTATACAGCTAACCATTTCCAATCGAAAAGTACATACAAGTCTCCAATATAAGTTATACAATGGAGCGCAGATAAAACTTTTAAATAGTAATTAACCAAACTATATAAAGAATACAAGTTTGAATACAGGTAATTTGTATAAATTTTACTGTGTTCAGACTGAAAAATCAGCACCAGCCTTACACACATTGCAGTTCTGCTTTTTTCTTCTTTTAGCATAATTACCCGTTTCACGTTCACGAGGCAGAAGATCCCTGCAAATGTGAAAATTCACAAGTAACAGGCACCATTAACCTCAAGCCATAACAGTCTGCTAGCCTGAACAATAGCAAACTCTATGTATTACCAATTATTACGCAGGTTGTCACTTTATCAAATCATGACTGTTACTAAGAAGTGGGAGTGAAACGCGTGTCACGAGATCTCGCGATATTACAACATGACGAGATTTCTCGTTGGAGCGAAAAGCCGTTTCACGAATGCGCTGCAAATGAGCTGCTGTAAATATGTCGGCATCTGACTAAATTACTATAGTAGATACCCCAGACACTTTTGAATCTTTTGTGTGTCAGCATTTCGGGTGCCCGGCGGAAAATATAAATGGCGAAAGGGAGACAGACAAAACACGAACCATCTGTAAGGACTGTAGAAAGCTAATGCCGCACACAGCGGCTAATGCTACTACTAACTACTATGCAAAGCCATTTGCAGCACCATCATAGCTCTTTATTTAAATTCACTGCACCGGTGAAGAAAACATTTTTAAAAAAATGTTATGTTTATTATTGGGTGCTTTCCACTTCATGCACCCACATACAGCGCTAGCTTAAAGCAATGCATTCTGGTCCTGACGCAATGCATCATGGTTATATTTTTTATCGCCCGTTGCATTACGTCACCATGTCACATGGTACCAAAACTCCGCGAGAGCAAGACACATCAGGCAGCACCTCTTAGCAGGCTGCACAGGCTGGATCCGCCTCCATTACGACACAACTTTGCCCTTATTGGCTTAAGATTTTAGTTACATACATGACGTTTGTATATCTGCTATTTCTCCCGAGAAGCAGGTAAAGCGGTAACTGCTTTTCAATTAATTTACTTGGTAAAATTAAATTTAAATAAATGATATGAATATTGTAATAGTACTCGTGAGCTTTGTTTGTTGTTAGTTACTGTAATGTTGCGCTGCTTTATTTGTTTAATCGTCTTGTCTGTGAAGACATTCAAGTTAATCAAATAAGAACTGCACTGTACACTGTACATGACCATAAAAACTTTGAATCCTTGAAATAAATGTTTTTGATCTTTTCCTTGGCAGTTATCTTTTTACACAGGGCCTCTATGTACACAATAGTTATTTTTTTCACGACTAACAGTATGGATCAGGAGTTGGTTATTGTAAAAGAAGTAATGTGCATGCAGGTGATATTTGTATAGATTTATATTTACCCCTAGGTGATAAGTTTGACAGTCATTTCTTTTACCGTTTGGCCTCTCGGTTGAACATAATAGTGGCGCGAGCAGCTCCACTTGGTTTTTTAAAAATACTCAGCCATGAACTTTTGGTGAACTCAGGTGAATCCCTTCCTTCAGTAGTAAACCTTGGTAGTTTCAGCCGTTTACACATTGTCTCACTAAAAGGTTGATAATATATTTGTCCTTTTACATAGTGATAAAATATACGCGATAAAAATGTGAATATTCATAGATTCAGGACTAACAAAGTAGCTAACAGAAACTCAGACTAACAAAAGGTGCAAATACATACTCAGTTGGTTCCATTGTGTTGATTACATTATAATGTTTACATTGTAATGATTATATCATGGATATTTGGCATACTTTTTATAAAATCGTAATTCTTATATTCTGCGTTATATAGTGCTAAATAATATTCCATAGATGGATGGACTTTATTAATCCCCGTGGGGAAATTGTGTTTTTTATGTCTCCCTCAACTTACTCTTTGTGGAGTAAGTTGTCCGCGAAGTGCAGCTACCTGTTGGGGCGCCCAGGGAGCTGGGGGTTAAGGGCCTTGCTCAAGGACCCACAGACGTGCTGAGGCTGGGTTAGTTTCAACTGGTGACCTCATTACAGGCACAAGGACTGACCCCTGCCCCCCAACTGTGTATGAGTAGCATTTATGCTGTTTCTTGAGTGTGAGCTAGTACATAAACCAGCTAGTGCTCACCATTGCAAAAATACTCTAGCTTTCTGTCATACACATTTTTTTATTTTCTTACATTGTCCGTTTTTGTTCATAGTCTGTAATATTCTGAATAACGACAATGTAGAGGAAAAACAGATTAAATTCTCCTTGTTTGTAATTTCCCCATGTAATCCACTGCCTTGTGGTAAGAGGTGCAAAAGTCAGACGCGTTGAATGATGAGGATACGATATTGAGTTTAGTTCTTGAGAGGATTTATTCATATGATATTTTAACACACAGTACTTTGAACTGGTTTGTTTGGCGCAAAAGGGCCGATATGCAGACACCATCACACATGGCAAATACGGTCAATGACTGTTTCACTTTGCACCTTCAGCCCTGAGCCGCGTAATCTCAGCACCTTTAATAACAACCATTGCTGCCTCCTACAGGTGGGAATACACTTAGACAATAGTAAATATCACTAAGGCAGGCAAGTACCTCTCGTTTCAAGTGTTGCAATACTATATAACATTATATTATAAACAATAAATACGAATAAATAAAAACATTAAACAAATAAACATAATCAATAATATTCATGAATAATTATGCTTAATATACAAATAAAAGAATAGCTCCTGCAGATGATTTCAGATAACTACTGGAACAATGAGTTCTGGAGGGGAGCAAGCTCTGTTACATGCTATAGAAATGTTGATCTGATTCCTTTCATTATCAGATTGTTACCACTGTTAAAAACCACAGATATTGTATTCTGATTGTATGCATTTCCTTATTAGGGCATGTCAGTTACTTCTGTTAAAAAATCCGTTTATTCTGACGTCGTAAATTTCCTGATCAGAGTTTACCCTCTTTAAAGTGATGGAGGTCCACTTGTGCGAAAGATACATCGATATGCATATGAGATTTCGTTTGTGCCAAAAATATGTAAATAGCACACAGTCCATGTCGACTGAGCATGTGACAAAGAATTTTTCTGTGACAATTCTATTTTGTCAATGAGTTTGTCTGTGGAGCCCCTGAAGGGACCTAATGGTGTCCGCTAATTAGATACCCAGAAATAAACTGTGTGGCTCCTGCCCAAGCATTGCTGCCCAAACAGCAGCTTCCTCCTTATGCCCACCGAGGGAGGAGTAGCCAGTGGTTCCCCTGCCCCTTCCCCTCTCCCCCCTGCAGACGAGGATCATAACCATTCAGCACCCGACTCTACCTCCTTCTCGGTGAAGAAGTGCCGTGGCGAAACACTCAGGCAGCAGGACGAGGTAGCAGAAATTCTTGCCCCTATGTTGGTAATGTCCAAATCCTCAAGGGGGAGATAAGGTTTGCTCATCTGACACTGTAGATGAAGGAGTTGAACATAAGAACATAAGAACTATACAAACGAGACGAGGCCATTCGGCCCATCAAGCTCGCTTGGGGAGAACTAAACTAATAGCTCAGAGTCGTTAAAATCTTATCTAGCTCTGATTTAAAGGAACCCAAGGATTCAGCTTGCACTACATTATCAGGAAGACTATTCCATACTCTACACGCTGCGTAAAGAAGTGCTTCCTTAAATCCAGCTTGAAATGTTCTCCCGCTAATTTCCACCTATGGCCACGAGTTCGTGTATTTAAACTAATGCTGAAGTAACTATTTGGTTGAACAGCATCCAAACCTGTTAGAATCTTATATACCTGGATCATGTCCCCCCTCAATCTCCTTTGCTTGAGACTGAACAGATTTAGCTCAAGTAACCGTTCCTCGTATGACATTCCTCTAAGACCAGGAATCATTTTTGTGGCCCTACGCTGCACCTTTTCTAAGGCCACAATGTCCTTTTTAAGATATGGTGACCAAACCTGCACACAATATTCTAGTGAGGTCTCACCAAGGAATTGTATAATCTTAGCATTACCTCCCTTGACTTAAACTCCACACACCTGGAGATATACCCCAACATCCTATTGGCCTTTTTTATTGCTTCCCCACACTGGCGAGAATGGGACATGGAAGCATCAACATACACACCAAGGTCTTTCTCATGATCAGCTACCTTTATTTCAGTGACACCCATGAAATACCTGTACTTTATATTTCTGCTCCCATAGATGGAGTACCTTATATTATCGACGTTAAATTTCATCTGCCAGGTATCGGCCCAGTCACTAATTAAATCAAGATCCCGCTGTAGCTGCTGAGCCACTAATTCAGTATCTGCTACACCACCCCCCTTGGTGTCATCTGCAAATTTCACCAGTTTACTGTATATATTGGTATCCATATCATTTATGTAAATTAGGAACAATAGTGGTCCTAAAATCGAACCCTGCGGTACCCCACTATGAACGCAAGCCCACTGTGAGTTGAAGGACATTGCCAGTGACCTGCTGGGACCCCAGGCAGAACAGGCCTCACCATGCGACAGCCCTTCAGAGACTGGTCCTCCTGCGCATGGACTGGGGCATGATGCATCAGTTTAAACAGGAGCCTGGTAAATCCTGCGAGTGCTACACCAAGCGACTGATGGCAGCATTCTCCAACTACAGTGGGATGGACTCCACAACGGACCGAGAGTGTATGTGATGTAAAATACACTAAGATAGGTAAAAACTCTTTTGTGGACTAGTAAAACAAACATTTTATGTTCTAGTTTTCTTAAAACTACTGAAACAAATAATTGGCTACACTGCAGTTCCGCTGTTTTGTTTGGCACCCCTGCATGTCGTGCATTGTGTGGAAAAAACCTGAAGGCTGAGGAATGTTACGTAACACAGCTAGAATGTAAAAACTCTCTCTGGTGTAATTCACTGCATAAAACCAATGGTGTTAAGTGTGATGTCTTCTTCATAACACTCCCTGATGTTTGTGTCCGTGACCATGAGATAGGGTGGGCTGCTTTTCTTCCTTCCTTTGACTAGTATTCCTCCTAAATTGTTCATCTGTATTTTGCTGCATTGGTACTTGATGTGCGTGTGCCTTGTGTCACGATCGCCATTTAACGGGAGCGGCGGACGGGCAGGAAACAGGCAAGGCAGGCAGGATATGGGGAATTTATTAGGAACACGGGGTGCAGGAAACATCTCACGCAGACGGACTTCAATGACGGACACTGAACTCTAGTAAGACATGAACTCAAATAGACAGGACTGATTGAAAATAATCGGACACAGCTGGGTACGATCAGGGAAGCACACGTGGATAATCAGGGGGCGTGGCACACACGGTGGTCAGACTGTCCGGGACCTCCTCGGGGACTAGGGCAGGAAAGTCTGGAGCTGGGTCAGGGACAGGAGTGGGGCCAGGAACAAGAGCCCCAGGGGGCACAGTCATTTGAGGCGGAGGGAGCGCCTCGGGCGTGGGCTCTGGGGCCGCAGGGGGCAGCGGAGGCGGCTGCTCAGGAGCTACGGGCAAAGCAGGCGGCGGCTGCTCGGGCTCTGGGGCCGCAGGGGGCAGCGGAGGCGGCTGCTCGGGCTGCGCAGGAGCTATGGGCGACGAAGGCAACTGCTCAGACGCTGTAGCAGGAACCCAGGACTTTATGCTCAGCCCACTGCTGTTAACTCCGATGACTCACAACTGAGCAGCAATGCACATTTCGAATTCCATCATCAACATCAGGCAGATGACAAGACTGTTGTGGGTCTCATCAATAAAAACGGTGACTCAGCATACAAAGAGGAAGTGTGATGACTATCGGACTGCTGCAGAGCCAACAACCTGTCTCTGAATGTTGACCAAAGAGATGGTTGTTGACGTTAGAAGAACACAAAACACAGAGTGACCACTCTCTGCTGCACATCGATGGCTCATCTGTGGAGATCGTAGAGAGTACCAGATTCCTTGTTGTCCATCTGGCGGAGAATCTCACCAGGTCCTTCAACATCAGCTCCATAGTAAGGAAAGCACAGCAGCACCTCTACTCTCCACGGAAGCTCAGAAAAGCCCATCTCCCATTCTCACACTCTATTGGGGAACTGTTGAAAGCACCCTGAGCAGCTGCATCACGGTCTGCTTTGAGAACTGTGTCGCCTCAGATCACAAGTCCCTACAACAGATAGTGATGACAGGTGAGAAAATCATTGGGAGTATCGTGTTAGAGAAATATGTACTTTTTTTATCATCATTTTGCTAGACGCTTAGAAACAACACCCTGCCGCAGCTTGATCTTAATTGAGCAATAACACGTCTCAAGAACTGTCGCTTGAATATTTCCACCCATATATGGTGACAAACAATGTTCAATGTCAGTTGCATATCCTGTTTGTGTACCTCAATAAAAGACACTGCGAGGGGAGTTACTCTTTCGAAGTTGGCTGAGTTCGACTGAGAGGCTGACACCTCGAGGTCAGGACCGGGCTTCCCTTTGTAAGGAAAAGTGGTAAAAATGTCCCAAGGTTCTTGGTTGATCATTTGAATGCAGACAATGTTAGGAATTTATGATCATGGGGGAAGCCAGGGAGAGAATGGGGGTTCCAGTTGGCACCACTATGGTGATAAGGATAAGATAAGGTGATAAGAATTGAATTACAATGATCATAAATGTCTCCACCCTGTCCTGTCCCGTCCCTGTCTCAGGATCCTCACACTCCAGGGGGTCACTCTTTATATGTAAATTCACTCACAACACCTACACACAACACCTTGGTGGGGAGGGCCTTTTTGGGTATAAAGGGGGGTGAAGAACTGTCTTCAATTTGTATCTGAGCTGCCTTTCAGTACCCGGTGTGTCTCTACACTGTATTACATTGTATTATTTTTGCTGTTCAATAAACCATCATTTTGCTGAAACTGCGGAGACTCTGCAAGTGGATTCCCTACACCTTGCAGCAAGTAAAACGTCATCACAGCTGTCTGCGTTGTTCTGTGTTCAGAGACTGGTTTGTTTCCAGCGCATCTTCAGAAGAAGATAACCCTAACATATCTCTCCCCTCCATCACAGATATTCACACCACACACTGCATCCGCAAAAGCCACCACCATTGTGGATGACCCCACCCACCCCTCACATTATCGTTTCACCCTCCTGCCTTCTGGAAATAGGTCCCGGAGCATTCGGGCCTTTACAGCCAGACTCAAACAGCTTTATCCCCCATGCCGTCAGACTACTGAACTCTCAGGGACTAATCTGATACCACACACACATACACTCATTAACACACTTTATTATTTAACTACTATTTTTATCTTATTGTCGCCATGTTTACAGTTACTTTTATTTATTTTTATTGCTACCTCATTGGACAACCAAACTGCGCCTTCTCAGTACTGGGTTTACTGTGCTGTTTGTGCTCGTTGGTGTCAGTTGTCCTCTCTTTTTGCACTGTCCTGCAATGTTTGCACAGTTTTTGCTCATTATGCACCATACAGTATGTTGCTAGGTTGGTATGTGTTAGTCTTCTGTTAATTTAAGTAGCACCTTGGTCCGAGGGAAACAGTTTCTTTTGTAACTGTACTATACTCAACTGTGTAAAGTTAAAAATAACATTAAAGACCTACTTGACTTTTACTGAACAGGTGCTAAAGTGAAATTACTTGCTTCTGGGAAAGAACTCCAGCTGAAATTCTGTACAACAATTATGGGAGACATATGGGAAGGACGCGGTGTCAGACCTGCCCCAGTGGGACGAATGTGGTTTTTCCTAGTAACAGCAGCTTCAGTCCCAATCAGATAAGCCAGATGCGTCTGAAATTAGAGGAACGGGATCAGACTGGTTGCTCAGGGACTAATGTGGTAGAACTAAAACAGAGACAAATTGGACGGTGTTTCAATTGTGGGAAAATGAGACAAAGCAGGCAGAGGAGATGCGGGTGGCAAAGAAGCATGAGATAAGGAATGCAGAGAATGTGGATGAGGGTGAGACTCCTGTGAAAACTGTGTATTGAAAATTAGGGCCATAGTATTGTCATCCATCCTGTCAGGGTATGGAAATACACTGAGGGTAAATGGCCTAATGCAGGAAGTGTCTTAATCCTATAACATCCAGCTGATTCAGGCTGTGGGGGACAGTGTAGTACTGCACTCTTCTGGCTGGGACCTTGAATAAATGAATGAATGTTACATTTATACAGCCCTTTTCTAAGATACACAAAGAGCTTTACAGAAGCACTGGGGAGCCACTTCAACCCAAACGTGAGGCAGCAGGAGAGGGGGCCCAGGCAGAGAGAACAGCCAACAAGACGGGTGCTTCCACAGACAGGACGGGGGCCCCGGCAGACCAACGCTGACGACTCCTGGGACCAAGTCAACAGAGCAGCTGTCGTCATTGTGACTCACCCTCATACATCCATCCATTGTCTAAACCGCTTATGCTACTGGGTCGCGGGGGGTCCAGAGCCTATCCTGGCAGGATCTGTGCACGAGGCAGGAACAACCCAGGACGGGGGGGCAGCTCATTGCAAGGCACATTCACACACCATTCACACACACATGCACTCCTACGGCCAATTTAGCAAGAGAGAACATGCAAACTCCCCACACATGTGACCCAGGCGGAGACTCGAACCTGAGTCCCAGTGGTGGGAGGTAACAGTGCTAATCACTGCACCACCAAGGCAGCCCCACCCTCATACATGATTTCTGATTCTTGATTTTAATCCCCTTTTCTGTTTTTGGCAACATATAAAGTGCTGTGAATGTCACTGTCAGATTGTCATATCATCCTCCAGTTGTCCCTTGTCACCCTGGATGCACATTGAGTGTTTGCTAAATATTTTATCTTGTAGTGTTCCTGATTTTTCCTGTGTTTTAATTTGCAATTCTCAAATTTCATGACTGGCATCCGTGGGGACGATTAATTAAACCTGTTACCTCTGCACTTCAATTTCAAACTGTTGGTAACATGTGTACATATTTTTGTCTGATCTTTTCACCACCAGGTGGCGATATAGCAACCTCCAGAGTTATTGATGGCTAGAACAAAAAAAACACAGTAACACAGAGGTGTAGCTAAAAATTCTGGGCCCCCTGACAGAATGTCACCTTGCGCCCTCTGTCGAATTTTACCATTCTGTGAAAGAGATTTGTTGAGCCATCTTCCAATGTAATCCAATCCAGCTCTTTATTTGAAAAGCACTTTAAACAACCTTATGGACCAAAGTGCTGCACAAAGGAATAAATAAAAACATTCACACACTTAAAAACGAAGTAAAAGAAATTTAATAAAAACCAAAACATTCAATGTGAGTAAAAGGCCATTAATAAAAATTTAAAAAAATCAATTAATTAATAAAGAAAAGGCTAAGATTAAAATAAGATTACTATTAAAATTAACATCTCACAATGTGTCAAAGGTGAAGGAGAAGAGATTAGAAGAGATTTAAAAACGGACAGAGGGATTCCTCTCTAATGTGAAAAGGCAAGTCATTCCACATTTTAGGAGCTGCGACTGCAAAGGCTCGATCCCCTCTAAGCTCACGCTGAGTCTTAGGAACCGTCAGGAACAGCTGATCAGCTGACCTGAGAGAGCGGGTGGGGGTGTAAGGGTGAAGCAGCTCACAGAGGTCAGATGGAGCAAGACCACTGAGGGCTTTAAAAGCAAATAACAGAATTTTAAAATGAATCCTAAAATGTACGGGCAGCCAGTGGAGTGAGGCTAAAATGGGGGAGACATGCTCATATTTCCATGTGCGGCAGCATTTTGAACCTTCTGGAGGTGAACAATAGTGGAGCCTCTAACCCCAACATAGAGGGCGTTACAGTGGTCCAAACTAGTAGTGACAAAAGAGTGGATTACTGTCTCAAAGTGCTGCCTAGAAAGAATTGGCTTTATTTGGCCAACTGCCTCAATTGTAAAAAGCTTGACTTGACAACTAACCTTATCTGAGTGTCAAACTTAAGGTTGGTGTCGACTTTATGTGTGTGATGTGTGATGACTGGTTTACAATATTGTTCCAAGGAACCTAAAATTACAGTGGAGGTCAGAGGAGTGGAGTTACCAAAAACCAACACTTCTGTCCATTACCTCCCCACATCCTTGTTAGTTACAATATTTGTTCTGCATTACTGTACTGCTTTGGAGCCTTTTGATATTAAGGTGAATAACACAGGTGAAAAATTAAGGTGAAAAAAGAGACAGATGCATTGACAGCAGTCGTGGCCACACTTTGGACTGGGAGTGTAAGAGCAAAGGAAACTGAATCCACTATGTTCTGTCCTGTAAATTTTTATTAAACACCACATGACACACATACGAGTCCTGTTTTAACTTTCAGGGCTGATGGTCTGCAGCCTGGCTTGTGTTCTACAGTGCAGCGCAGGTGCAGTCACTGTGCTGAGCCGGCGTTTATATTATGACGCAGCCTTTCACACTGACCAGTGAGAAATAACCTTGAAAATGACTGTGCTCTTTGTGGTTCTCCTTTTTTCTTACCACCAAGCAAGAGACTAAACATATTTTCTACTTATCAGTTATCAGAAATCAGAAATGTCATGCAGTAAACAGAGGTTAGACAGCAAGAATGACTTTTGTATTTTTATCTTTTGTCAATCTTTTATCCAGCGACTACTAATTCTCATCGGGGTCTGGAGAGGGTGGGACCTGTCCCAGGAAGCACAGAGCACAGGCCTGCATGGGATGCCAATACCACACAAGCAAAAACAATTAAGATGGTCAAGATTTGCCTCACTGTGTGATTTTGACTGAAAGATGAACTAAGCACAGTCTTGTGTGTATAAAATGCGTAGATTCATTTAACTTTAACAATGAGATTCATGACCTTATAGTGTTAATGATCGGTATCTTACTGGTATTAACTGAATTATGCAAAATTCTACATTATTCTATATTATTGCACCCAAATTGTTCATACTGACTAAATGTAATTACTGACATCCTGGACATACTGCTTTTTAGGTTTGAATTTAAAATGTTAGTAGACAAATTCATGCTGTCAATAACATCTCACTTGCTCACCCACTTTTAGATAAAAATACCCTTTGTGGTTTTTCTAGTGAAGCAGTGGGCCTGAGCTGAGGACCTGATGGTTGTGTGGTTTTCGCTCACTGAGAAGAGAGACACAAACACCCTGCTCTCAGTCGGTCAGTCTTCCTGTAAAATGCAGAGGTGAGACTGCTAGTGGAAAATTACTGACTGCAGCGTCAACAACACATATAAACAGCAGCACAAACAAAATGTTCCACAAATGCAGGACATCTGTATGCTTACAGCACACATCAGACACGCTGACCCTCAGCACTGAGCTCCTCCAGGCTCTGTGCTCTCCCTCTTCTCTTCAATTTCTACACAAATCACTGCTGCTCCAGTGAAGATCCTGAATTTTGCAGGTGATACTACTGTGTTTGCCATCATAACTGAAGGTGATGAGTCTGCCTACAGACTGGAAGTCGTACAGCTGACCATCCAGTTCTGAACTCACATTATCCCAAATGTCCACATGCTTAGACTCCTCTCATCATCAGGGAGGAGCGTCCCTTGGCACTGTAGAGTAGATGGATGAGAGCAGGCTGATAACAAGGCTGTCATCAATTTTATGTGACACCTCTCACCCCCCCAGCAGACTATGGAGGCCCGTAAGGGCAGCTCCTTCAGTAAGAGACTCAGACACCCGGCGTGTGACAGAACGGTACCGCAGGTCATTGGGCCCCACAGCAGTCAGGCTTTATAATCTGCACTCTGCTCATTGAACTTTTCCCCTGTTCACTGTCTTCTGATACAGTTTCTATCTGCTGCTGATCTGCAATATTGTTCCTCCTTATTCACTGATGTGCAGTGTTGCATTGAGCCAGTGCATTATGCCCTGTGTGGCAGCTTCCTTTGGGAGGCTAATATCTGGCACATGAGCAATAATGTTACATGCAATAGGATTGTGTATAAGTTAAGGATTGTGTATAAGTTAATTTTAATATTCCTATAATATTCCTCTGTATGTAATATATTCTTATTTTTTGTTTCTATTATTACCCTATATTTATATATACATCCATTTCTTTTACATTCATAATGATGTTGTTTGTTGTTTTGTGCCCCACTGCTCTTGTAACAAGCCTCAGTCTTGACTCTCCCTTTTAAGGTCTTGGCCTTAAATCACACTCGATATAGGTGGTGTCGTCCCCATCACCCTGACCAGGATACATGCTGTAAGATTAATGGATGGTGTTTATCTGTGTGATGAAAAAGAATGTGAATAAAACAAAAATGTACCATTATAAATGGGAGCCCTAGGATGTGTGGTGGTTAGAGATGTGGACTGATGAGAATTTTGCTTTTCTAAAGTTCTGTTGTGAAAACTGTACATTCCGTTCCATGTACAGTAGTGATATGTAGCAATCATGTGCTCCAGTCAAATGTCCAGCTGCATGAATAATAATGGTGGCTTGTTTGGATAAAATAACTTAGGCTGAATACTTGAAAGCGTGACCTGGGTGAGGTAGAGAGGAAACAGGGTCTTACAAGAAGCAGATATTGTTCTGTCTGTGTGGTTTTTACTCTTTGCAAAGTGAGTCCAGCACAGTGCAGTCAGTGGGTCAGTCTTCCTGAGCTGCATCTAACCAGTGGAAACATCTGCAGCACTGCAGAGAAGCACTCAGCAGACAAACAAACCCAAACAGCTTACAGCTGTATGTCACTTTTGGACAGAGGTGGACAAAGTACACAACTTCACTACTTGAGTTAAGTATAGATACTCCTCGTCAAATAATACTCAAAGTTTTTCAGTTAATTTTTTACTTCAGTTAAAGTACTGGAGTATTTGCATCTAAAAATACTTAAGTATTCAAAAGTACATTATGTTTTAAATGCAAGACATTTTTCAGAACCTAATGACTCCTGAACACCCCACTGAATACACTGACTGGCTTGTACATCTTGTAGAATAAAAAGCTTGTGGAATATGATACAATGACTATAGAAACACAACTGACATAACAAAAGTACAGCCATTGTCATTTTCATCTTATTTAACACCCCCCACCCCACTCACACAAAAGAGCATGGTAGTGTTCTTACAGAGCCGTAGCAGTGTGTGTGTGTGCATGTGTGCATGTGTGTTTGTGTGTGTGTGTGTCTATGTGTGTGTGTGTTTGTGTGTCTGTGTATGTTTGTGTGTGTGTCTATGTGTGTGTATGTTTGTGAGCCAAGTAACAAGACAGGGAGCAAGAAACAAAACTCCTCTTTCTTAATTATCCACATCGTTATTAACGACACAGGTATATATGGTACATATACAGGTACATGTATATACTCAAAAATACATCCAGAACACACAATTAAATGAAAAACGTAATTTAAGAACACTTGAAATTTTCATTCAGTTTCTTTCATCTGTTTAATATAATCGATCAGTCCCTGTGCGTTTGCCCCAAACCATTCAGCATGGTACACAAGGGAGACAAGTAAGCATGTGTGACATCAAAGAACTGATTGCAGCAACTCAGCCTTTCCACAACATTAAAGCCGCTTATTCCCCCCCATGCCATGAAGAAATAATCTCTGTGGCTCCCCTCTCCCCCTCCCTCAGCCCCCAGTCTGGCTTGAACATTTGCACTTCCAGTATAAATGCGCCCCAAACACACTGACACCAAACTCAGCACCGGTGCTCCGTAAAATCCCGTGATTCAGTCTCAGAAGCACTGGCTCCCCTGCCCTCCTCTGAACATTATTAAAGCTACACCCTGAACACTCTGTGTGACTGACATGAATGAGAAGCATCTTTATTCATAATCTCTGTAGCGGAGGTCAGAATACAGAGTGTCATTATTCCCGTCTTTCTTCTGTCTCCTGGGTTTTGGCTTCTTAAGGTTCAGGGCAGCGTAATTCAGTGTGTCCTCGTCATGGCACTGTGGAGACAAAGATGGCAGAATTGGATGGATCAAATCGGTTTGCTATTACCTATTTTCACAAATAGCACTTAAAATGCTGATCCCAGGATGGAAATCAGTCTGAGGTTCATTTGTTTTACTGACGATATGTAATTTGAAATATTTATTACATACTTGCTTTGCGTGACCATTCCACTTTTGATATATCACTGTTCTTTTCATCTGTTTAAAATATATAACACATCAATATATTATTTAATTTCGCACGGTATCATACCGTGGTCAGATAACATTCCGAATTTTCAAGCATCAACATCCTTTTTGTCTCAATAATGAAAAGTAAAAATGACTTCTGTCAATTTAAGTGTGCATGTTTGGATACGTGTCATTTGTTCTCATATATCATATATAATAAAATTGCTATAAAGGAGATCTTGGTAATAAAAGTTATTGATATGCAACTTATTGCAACATGTATATTTCAATAGATTTTGCAAAATATGAAAGATATAATACAAAAATGTAATCTTACAGTACAAAAAGGTTTATATAAATAAGGTGAGATTTAATAATGGATTTAAAAACTGTATTACCTGCAAGAGTGGTTTTATATGATAATGTTATCTATCATAAAACAATTTTATATTTCTATAATTTGTTAAAATCTACATTTTGTCCTTCTGAGTGCATAAAGCCGGGCAGCGTACCTGCACAGTGTGTACAGGTCAGTTTACATTCTTATACAATTGAGAGCAACGTTCAGAATAATGCTGCATGATAAAACTATCAGCAAGCCAGAGTGAAGAGGATCCAGCAGCTTCTGAAAGCCTGTAACAAAGAGATAGATTTCAGCATAATGATATAGAGACACATTTCCCATTTGCTTACATTACATTAGTTAAAGATCAAATCGATAACACATTACAGCAGTTGTTTGTAAATAGTCCAATTTTTAACATGAACTTCTAGTATTTTGCATTTTAACAATTTATATTAATATTTGAAATAATTATTAATTAGGCTCCGGACCCCCCGCGACCCAATAGGATAAGCGGTTTGGAAAATGGATGGATGGATGGATATTTAATATTTGAAATAATTATTAAATTAGGCTCCGGACCCCCCGCGACCCAATAGGATAAGCGGTTTGGAAAATGGATGGATGGATGGATAATTATTAAATTAACATCTGTGTAATTTAATTTAAGCACTTAAATTAGAAAATTCATTACATTAAAAAAAAGAAATAAATGTCTTAATAGCAGAATAAGCTAAATAAAACTTTGAAGCAGATATACTCTCCACACTGGGTGCTACCATCTATATCCAGCTGTGTGCCGTTCCCAAACAGCATCTCCCCACACTGGGTGTTACCATCTATATCCAGCTATGTGCCGTTCCCAAACAGCATCACCCACACATGGCCACAGCGCAGTAGTAAGTCCCAGCATCGGAGAGGCTGAGGTTCCCCTTGGGGAGGCTGTAGACGCAGCTCCGTGTAGGAGATCCAGCCTCAGGGCTCTTCTCACACTCATCACTGCTGTTTTCCATGGCTGTAAATGACTCCAGGAAGGGATTCTCCTGATCCATGTCTGAACCAGTAAACACTGTGTTCTCCTGCACAGCTCCCAGTCTCTATCGTACACTGCAGGCTCACAGAGTCTCCTGGCTGCAATGTGTCAGACACAGGCTGCTGTACCACAGTCCTGCTGTTGGAGTCTTTACCTGAAAAGCTAAATAGTCATGATGACAGCCCTTTGAGAATAACAAATGGAAAATACAGATCCTCAAAAATTGTTCTTACAGATTTTTGGGAACTGAATCGATGTTCTTCTAGCCATCCAAGAAATCAGTAACTTCTTGGAGAACAGCTGACATTCTTCTCTCTTTTTATTGTATTACTGCTTATTAGTATATATCAGGTAACACTATACATTAACTGCACCTACATAATACCTAAATAAAAATTATATGATAATAACAAACATTATAATCATATAATGTCTTGTATTAATGTATGAAGGTAGATGAATATAATTAATTTCAATTCAAAGTAATGAAGTGTGTATAGTGTACTTTATATTTTCATGATTTTCGTGACTTTACATTTGGTTTATGTTGCCCCTTTTCCACAGGAAGGTATTTATAGTTTTTGCATATTTAGCTCTTGATGTGTTTTGGTATTTTTGAGCATTTTGCTGTAGTACCTGCATAATTTAATTCAAGAGCCGAAGAGCTGTTTGCCCATTACTAGTTTGTCTATCTTTTAACATTAAAGAAAAAGTATACATAGTAAAAGGAATTACTTGGTTTCGTAGTTCCTCCTATTTATTTTCTTATGCACACAAAAGTAAGTTTTTCCGTTCAACCATAGCACTACAGCGAAAAGCAAAACGTCATGGCAAATACAATTATGCTTTATTCCAATACACATTGCTAATTTTTCATTATTATTACATTTATTCAGCATAATATCTTCAAAGGTTTCATGATTTTATTTGCAATCTTCTGGCCTGAAATCTTTTCCTGCTACACTGAAGACTCTCTCAGCGTGTGCAGAGAAAGCTGCAGCCAAAGGGTTGGATCCTCTGATAATCATGGTTGGTTCAGGTATCGGTGACATTATGTGAACCTTTCATGGCAGGAATAGGGACTAGTTTGACTTTTGATGCAGGAAAAGTGTTTGGGACGTTTCTTAGGTTAGAAACTGCCGTCACTGCAGCCAACACTGACTTTTAAGGAGAGACACTCAGCTCTTCCTATGAGCAGATCCACCATGGTGCACAAAATGACAGTATAATTATTATTTTATTTGACACTTCAAATGTTGCATTATTTCATTCTTTACAAAACGACATTTTTATAACAATGATGTATAACAATGTTAATGTGTCTTATGTATAATTCATATTTAAATTAAAGTTCATATTTTAGTTAAAAGCTACACCTACAGTACGTATATGAACTTGAATTTGAATCCAAACCCTTTTTCGTTCTTCTTCTTTAAATTCAAATATAAATTTCAATGCCACAATCCTGTTTTCAACCACAATTCAAATGTAATTCAGATTAACAAAATGAACTGAAATTCAAGTTCATATATGTATTCAAATCCTGAATTTTTAGGATACGTATTGAGAATTTCATTCTCAAATCAGTTCTGAATGGTGCACATCCCTAGTTCATATGTTAAATCATGCATTTTTTTTTTCAGAGTGAATACACACTGACTGCTCAGATATATAACGTCAAAAATAATTTTCTTTTGTTGCTTTAGATTTTTGCAACAGTCCTATACTGTATATAACAACTCAAACATTTTTTTATGTTATTTGTTTTAAAGAGGCTGCAATGTGTAACATTAACATCTGTATAAAGAGAAGGTTAGGCTTTTGGCTGACAGCAAGCAAAATGCAACAAATTGTATAATAATAATAATAATAATAATAATAATGAATGATTTTTGTTGATGTTTAGAAAAACATTTATGGAACAAAGCAGACAATAAGGTATCTTTGCTAATTTTATATTGACAAACAACTAAACTGTCAAAATTATTTTGCAGGGAATAATCTTACTGACATTATAATAAAGCAAATATGAAAATAGTTGGAATCTCATTTACCTGTGATTATGACAAAGGTTCCATTCCGAAGGTGACCTCATGAAGAAACACATGCAGCACAATAATACACTGCAGAATCTGACGGCTCCACGTTAGAAATAGTGAGGTTAAAACTCCCCTCTGCATTCAGTAAGGAGTAAACGTTTTATGCTTTTATATTCCTTGTAAAATTCACCAGGTACGTAGAGAAGTGCTTTCGCCATGGGCTGGGGCTTCCGACCAACAGCTTGCTTAAACAAAGTAACAATAGTTGTTTCTCCTTGACAGAAGCATGTCAGGGTCACACTGTCTCCATTGCTGAACCTCATCAGGTGACTGGGCTGAACAACATCTGTAGTCAGTGCAGTGTCTGCAAAAACAGAAAAACAAAAAAAATCATAATCAAATAAGACATATAATAGTAATCTATAATAACTATTAACTATGATGCAGATTAAATGGCCAAATTCCACTGATCACATCATACAGATAAATGAAAATATTAAAATCCCAAAATAATTTATATTATAGGGCCTTACTAATGAAAATGAGAAGACCAAAGAGTCTGAACATTTTTGTGCTTCCACTGTTTAGAATAAACTGCTCTGCTGCTAAGTGAGAGATCATGGTCGTGGTCGGGATGAAAGGGCAGGAAACAGAGAGGAAACAGAGAGACACACATCAGGCTGATCTGATTGGCTGTTCACATGGGAACTTAAGTACAGTGAATAAGCATTTTAATGTGCACTTACATGACGTATATTAATTTACTCCTTAACTTCCAGTTAAAATGAGAACAATTAGATAAACAGGAGCAGATACTGAGCATATAAAGTTCTTTGTACAGAGTGCTGAGATACTGTGGGAGAGCATTTGCTAATCATCTCTCTCAGACAAGCTCAGCACAGTATGAGTCTGTTATCTATCTGATATTAGACAGTCTCTCATACAGTAATAATAATTGATACTTTATTGGTCCCTGTGGAGAAATTGTCTTAACTTCTCTCTCAACTTGCTCTCTTTTTTTTAGAGTAAACAGAGTAAGTTGTCTGCGAAGGGCAGCACACCATAGTGATGCCCAGTGAGCTGGGGGTTAAGGGCCTCGCTCAAGGACGCAGAGATGTGCTGTGGCTGGGTTTGAACCAGCGACCATCTTATTACAAGCACACAGGCATTAGATATTCTAATCACACTTAAAGGCAGATTAAATGTTCTTTCCACCATGCAAACAGAATGTAAATTGTAGCTTTACTGCTTAGATTTACATTCACACATTTGCATTTAAAACAAGCATTTTAAGTGATGTACATGAGAGTAAATGGTGAATCAGTTTATTTGCCACTCTACACATTACATTGGCGCCCATTATAAGTAACTGTACAGTGACATTGCAGTTCCTCAGTTGCTTTGATGCATTTCTGGAATCACCCTTAACATCTGCAAAACTGTAAGTGCATTTCCCAAAACAATTCGTGCAAACAGCACCACACAGATGGACTGTCTACAAAAAAGTCATAGAGGCCACCAGCAGCCCGAATACCACACCGTAAGGCCCGTATGTTAGGATGCTCTCTATGGCAGAAGCGGTAGGAGGCCACCAGCAGCCCGCATACCAGACCGTAAGGCAGCATGTTAGGATGCTCTCTATGGCAGAGCAGTTGAAGGTCCCGATCAAGAAATCCGACAAGTTTCCCCAATAAGCCAGTAACCCCGCTTCATAGAACAGCCACAGGACTGGTTTTGGTGAGATAGTCCGAGTAGTAGGTAGAAATCAGGATGGAGACTGAGTGTGGGTCTAACAGGTGAGCAGATGTAGGACAGAATGTAGAGCCCTCTGGTGGAGTGCCTGTGCATGACTGAATGTATGGTTTGGGTCTGATGGTCTGAATAGTTGGTAGAAATAGGCACCTTCCTACCTGATGTGGTAGGTCTAGATAAGGGGTCACCAACATGGTGCCCCAAGGATGCCCCCAATGACCACATGAGTTGCCCGTGGACCTGTTCTATAAATATGCACAACTCACCAGCGAACATCATCTAAAATTTTATTTTGTCCTGTTTCTAATCTATCACATTTGCATTTATATAGATTTGAAATTGAATATAAAAAAGCATTTAAAACATGTTTATCATGCATGAAGTTTAGACATGTTTAGGAGGGCGTTTAAAACTGATATCAAACTTCGTATGGCTCAGTACCCGTGAAGTAGCTCTCCGTTTTAAAAAGGTTGGTGACCCCTGGTCTAGATCTTGCAAGTTTGTTTGTACTGGCTGTGTGAACATACTGTAGCACTGTTATAGAATATGCAACACAGCCTGAGTTGGGGATCTGCTGTATGCATCAGTAATATAATGCTTTGTCCTTTTCTAGGCTGTTCATTAAGACATAAAGCCTGAAAGTTTTCTGAATGGCATTAATGAAATTGAGCACTGCCCCCACCTGCTGGCCAATTTTATTAAAACATTGAAATCGCTGTCTGCACAGGCTGACTTGTCATTTAAGTCTGATAATTTTCTATGAGTCAAACGGCAAGAAAATGACAAGAAGTTAAAAACATGGAGTTAGATGAAGGAGAAAAGATTACAAATTTGAAGATTATGAAATCAGGACATGTCAGCTAAGTCAGCCAAGGTGGGTCTTAAACATATGGACGGAAGTATGAGCGCTAAACTTAAACGGGTTCACTTGTAACCGCTGCCACCAAATTTCGTTAAATTGCTGGGGAGGTCCAGATACATGAGACAGGAATAGAAGGATTATTCTTTATTAATATACAGACGAGGGTTACAAACCCTCCCTAGGGCAATAGAAGGGGATACCTGCCACGGGACATTCTAAACGCTTAATGTGAAAATGCGTAACGCAACTTAATGTATTAAAACAGTCACCACAAATCACCAAATTTCTCGCGAATGTATCTGGCCATAAAGACTTACCTGACAAGAAATCAAAACCGAAATGCTAGGTATATGGACTTTAAGCCTTTTCTTTATGGGCGTCAATGGAGGGGAAAACGCTTGACGTAAGATGAAGTCCATATCCTAGCATATCGGTTTTGATTTCTTCCCTGGCATGGGTGACGGGTACACCACGTTCCCAAAGCCACGTTAGCCTCGAGCGAACTGCCCGGAGAAACCGCTCACAACCAGCGCTGCAACCCGATCTCCTCCCCTTTTAAACACACATTTCTATGGCGTTAAATTAGTGCCAAAAGTCGTGCGCATAAAAACAGAAAATCCATGCTCTCTACGCGCTCGCGATTGCACAGCACTCACTCACTCGCTCGCCGTTAAATTAGGGCCAAAAGTCGAACCACGCGCGTGCGTGTGCTCGAGTGCTGAAAACCCATCCCCTCTACGCGCTCGCGTCTGCACAGCACTCGCTCGCTCGAATTTCCCGCTTCGTCTTACCGTATATAAAAGAATGGGCCAATGTACGGTAAATTGCATTGTGAATAAAATTTCTTAATACAACATCACAAAGCCAATTTAATAAATTCAAATCCTGGGAAGAACGCTCCTCAGATATTAGTTCTCGGGTTAGTGTTAGCAGACTATAGGCGAAACCACCTTAAGTGCTATCTGTTAATGTTTATTAAATTAGCATTAAAATGGAGAGGTTTATAATATCTTTTGTCCTTGTAGCTGCTAAATACACTCATTATTAAGCCATAAAGTTGTCTGCCTACTACATTGGAATCTCCACTGAGTAAGTGTTTTTGATGGATTTTATTTAACTTTTTATACTCTGGTCCTTAGATCTAATGTCATACTTCTTCACTTATATTGTTTGTGAAAAGGTTTACCACGGTCAAACAGAGCAGCCACTACATCTTCATACATGAACAAGCACCTCACAAAACAAAAACATTTCATTTTCATAATTAAAACTTTTGAATGGTAGGCCTAGTGTGTGGATCAGAGACAAGATCTTGACACCTCATTAACTATAATTTGTTCTGTGAACAGCTCAGATACCACCTTCTCGAAAGTCTTCTGCATAAATAGAAATAGGATTCAGCGCGACTCCACTAAAATTGGATTACCTGGAGTTCCTTTGTCATCAGGAGCTGTATCTCTGCAGGCCCTGTCTAATCACATTGAATGAAGACCTTCTATCACCCTGGCTTTGCAAGAGCTCTTTGACCTTGTGAGGGCACATCTGGAACGTCCAGCCCCATGTGTCACACAGGAAGTCGCTGCCACCAATAGACGACCCAAGATTTTGATTGAAGAACAATGTTTGAAAGAAATGCTCCATACTCAACTTCCTGTGCCTTGCATAGCCACACTGATGGGTGTTTCAAGAAGAACAATCTTAAGAAGAATAAAGAGTATGAGCTCTGTGTTAGGGAACTTGACAATTTGGTTTCTTCTGTCAAGAATGATCTACCAAATGCAGGCTACAGGATAGTCAATGCAGGCTGCAGTCAATGGGCTACAGGGTTCGGTGGAGAAGAGTTGCAGCCTCCATGCATAGGGTTGATTCCATGCGCATCATATAAAGGTTGTCAAGTCTTGGCTGTGTTGTACGCAGAATGTACCAGGGCCTTTGTCTCTAGTACACGTGGACACAAACCACAAGTAGATCCGGTTTGTATTACCAGCAAATTTATTTGGAGTAAACCCTGGGTGGATTGGTGTGAGGTGGTGGTGGGGCTTTGGAGAAGATTTCCTGCCGATCAACACTAGCAACTTATATCTATCTGTCATGGAGGTCTCGGGACTCACAGATATCAGAGACATGTGGATAGTTTACCAGTGGTTTTCAGCAGGAAATAGTTATTACTACAAATTGTCACCCCCCCCCCCCGCCCCCCACAGAAACTGGATCTGGCTATAGTGGGAAAATCTTTTTTTTTTTTTATTTGTGAGAACTTGAAAGGCAAAACAAAACTTGGAAAAAATATATGCTCATTCACCAAATTTCTAATCTGGGGTCTAAAGTGGTCAGGGCTTGCAAGTGTATTTGGTTATTTGTCTATCCTAGCCTGTTGCAGTGTATATTTCCTGTATATTTTGCATGTAAAAAATGTTGTTTGTTATGTCAGTGCTTAATATTATCATGTAGTCTTCATGAACTTTCTTCATCTTGGCCAGGGACTGCATTTGAAAAGTAGCCACTTGACTAAAATTGGCACATTTTCAGAAATGCCAGCAACAATACTGATAATGAACACCCCTCTAACTGACTCTCAGTTGGTTTAGAAAAAAGACTTTTAAGAGAAAAGAAAGCCTTCCTTTGGTTTTGCATTTTTCTCTTTTTTGTTGGCTGTGCACAATATATTAGAAGAATACCTTACAATTATATTAGTTAAGAAATAACAGATTGCGTATATACAATATTAAGGTGATGACAACAACCCTCACTGTCTCTAGGTGCTGCTTCAGACAGGGCATTCTGCAGCAGGGACACCACCCGTCGTGCAGCATCCAGCAAATCTCCCTATCACAACAGCCCACATAACAGAATAACATTAGTGTATGATTCAGTAGGGCTAGTCCAGGTCTGGAAAGTAGTTGGGCCAGATTTTTAAACCAAGAAATTTAGCTGGGCCAGACATTTTCAGCGGCCCAGTAAGCAACAGGTAATGGCATTTTAAACAAACACAAATCAAGGTACATTATTTTAAAAAACTACAACTGAACAGAATCTGAGAGCAATATTTTTTTTCACTTCTGAAATGAGAAAAATATTTTGGTCGTATCTGACCTAGACGCATCCCAAAGAAAAAAAATGCCTATTAGATGGTAAACAGACATAAAGAAAAAGGGAAAAATCGTCTATAATCATCATCCGCTTATACTGTGGTGATCCATTTCACCCACACAGGCATGATCACCATTAGCGTTTCCCACATTATTGTCGAGGTGACTATTCACTTTACCTCTGCTTTCTCCGACATCTTCCTGATTCTGCCGCCAACAAGGGGCTCATAGGGTGGAGACTGAGGGTGTTAAACAGACCAATCTTTTGTCACTGAATGCAACAAATAATGTATTTATCTGTCAAAAGTCCAGCACCAGGAAAAGCAACAGAGTGACAGTAGAAACTGTAATAATAATGGAAGTGCGCCGCCCTACAGGGAAGGAGGAGTGATGGGAGTCCCCGGTGGTGGCTAAGCGCGCGTTGGGGAGAGGCGTCGTACTGTGAGGCTTCATGAACTTCCGATGGGGCAGTGCTGTCATACAGCGGGGAGCCTGAGAGGGGCACTGTGGCCGGGTGCGAGAGCCCTGGGTAATGAGTTGTAGAGCTGCGCAGTGTCACGATCGGGTACAAGCAGGCAGGCGATCGTGCGGGCAAGGCGTGCAAGGAGCAAGCGGACAGGCAAAAACGGGAGTTTAATTAGGAAGCGCGGACGGGGAAACATCTCACGCATACAAACATCAATGACAGACACTGGACTCAGGTAAGACACGGACTGAAATACACAGGACTGAGCAAATTAACTAGATACAGCTGGGTACAAATCGGGAGAAAACACGTGGGTAATCAGGGGGCGTGGCACACAGGAGGAGCGGACGAGCCGGGCATGACACGCAGGAACTGAGAGCCCAAGCTGTTGGACATTCCACTGGACTAGGAGACTGGGGTGAGTGAGGAGGAGCTCATTGACCACAAACTGGGATACTGGCTGTGTGTGAGCAATGGGGTGGAGATTAAGGAAAGACGTTAAATCAGCATGCAGTGTTGCCTGGAAACAACAACAAATATACTAGTGTCACTGTACTAAAACAATATCAAAATAATGCCTATTTTTTATTCATTTTACTTGTAGAGTGCAAAGTACAAAGGAAAACAAAGAGTAACTATGGCGAAATAAATCAAAGCATGTCCCAGAATGATGGGCCTGAATGGATCAGGACAGAAGAAGGCGAAAGTCATGTTAACGAGGTGAGACGATGCAGACACAGGCCAGGATGTGGGTATAGGCGAGAACAAGAGGGAAGACGGGGGCCCGAGACTCAGCATGGGGACAGGTGGGGGAGGGGAGGCACGGGCTCACCTGGAGCTGCTCCCGGAGGTGCCGCTATGACTCATGGGTAACATGCCGGAATGGGACGGCACCTGTAGGCTGGACCAGTTGTCATGGGAGGGCAACATGGACAGACAGGTAGACGAGCTGTCTGAATAAGCAGCTGCAAGTATAAAACAATAAATGAAGCAGGTATGTGGGTGGGCAGTGTTACAGCGTCCTTAATATGGTCAATACAGAAAAGGCATGTTATCATGTATTGTATATACTGCCTCCAGTTACTTAATGCCTAACTTTAATACATTGATTGATTTGTTCACTGCTGCAGCCTGTGTCAACTTTCCTTTCAGACAGATGTAAAGTCCATTCTGTTTTTGTTCTGTGTAGTTTTTTTTTGAACAGCATATGGCTGAATTCTGTTAAACCTCAGACTGAAGAAAATTGTGTTAATTGAAAAGCAAATATCAAAAACACAGTCAGCAGGAATGTTTTTCTAAATATTTCTGTGGACTTTTGGAAATTTCACACGAAATTCCATTGCTCCATTACATAAACACTGAGTGAGATTTCATTCCATTACTGCAACGTATGAAGAGGATAATGACTTATTACTTTAGGTTATCGGACTGAGTGAGTTTTGGAAATTTGCTCTTCGATAACTGAAGCAGTGCTGTGAATGCAGAGGTTATATGCGTCGCATATCAACAGAACTGTATGTTATGTCTTGTCTTAATTATTTTGATTAAATGTCTAACTATTCCCAATATGTGTGAACATACTTGGCCAAATAAAGCTGATTCTGATTCAGTCAGAGGGTAAATCGTCGGTGTGCTGTACTATCGTGGTGACCCACACAGAGAGCTTAGGACCATGATTTCAGTGTGTGCTTGTGTGAGGGGACAGGCAGGGCGGCGGCTCACTGGGTGATGCACTCCTGTGGGTATAGGGGCTGGGATAGGGGGCGGAGCAGTTACTCCTCAAGGAGGAGTAACAGTCACAGCCGTGGGGGGAGGAGAGGGAGAGGGTGCTCCCAAACTGGGGTGTGGGTTTGATGAAGAGCAGAGAGACCCTGAGCCTGGGAAGAACCAGCTGCCTACTGAAACGAAAGCGGATAAAGACAGAAACTAGAACCTCAAACTAAACAACACAAACAACAATATCAAGTTATATTCAATCATTAAACCGTTATATATTTAATCTAAACAATAGTAATAAATATCGTTCCGATTCAAAATATCATTTACGGGTGAATCTTATGACTTGCATTGGGAAACAGGAAACGGGCCAAGCTGCAGGGCCAGTTCAAAGGCATAGTGCGAGGCGCCCAGAAAGGGGGCGAGGTCTGGGCGGAGTCAGCTAAAGAAGAAAAAGGCCTGACCTTTTTCTGGATGCTGTGGACTGTGTTTGTGTGTGAGCTGCAGCTGCATGTTCCTTACATTTTTTTTATTAACACCAGCACCGTGAGGTTTGGCCTGGACTGGGTCCTGTCCTGCATGGTTGAAGACATGTTGACTGATGGTCAGCCCGTGTTCTGTTGGATCCCACAGAAAGGAAATGGGAATCCCGTTTGGATCGGATGCTGACAGTTGAAAAAAAACTCATGTCTGTGTGTTATGAAAGAATATCAATAAATGTTTCCGAAAGGGGATGACTCATTTGGTAATTATTTACGGCTTATGTTATGGCTGAGAAATTTACAGTCTTTACTAAAGTCTGACTTCTTTCGAGTCACCTTTAATATAGATTGGACACTCTCTATGCTATGTACAATACTTATATAGATGGTACATGTTTACTTGCTTGCACAGATGGTTGATTAGGTAATTAGTGTAAGTGTGTGTGTGTGTGTGTGTGTGTCCAATCGCATGTATGTCCAAGGTCCATAGTAAGTAATATACACTGATCAAGAGATGCCTGAAAGTGGATGAAAGAGGACATTAGTGGGTGTATCACTTAGTGTAACGGGTGCAGGAAAATGAGCAGGACTGCAAGCCATATAATGACCCACTGTCCTTATCTAGCTCTTAATACAGTATGCATACAGTGATGTATCTACAATGGACAGCTACTATAAGCAGATAGCACAGTACAGGTGCTTAATCTGTATGCTATTTCCATCCATCCATTGTCCAAACCGCTTATCCTACTGGGTCACAGGGGTCCGGAGTCTATCCCGGAATCAATTGGGCACGAGGCAGGGAAGAACCCAGGATGGGGGGCCAGCCCATCACAGCTCACACTCACACACCATCACTCACACATGCACACCTACGGTAAATTTAGCTACTCCAATTAGCCTCAGCATGTTTTTGGACTGTGGGGGGAAACCGGAGGAAACTAGCAGCTTTGTGTGGTAATTGTTTGTATTAAAAATACATTGGATCAAGTCAAATTATTTTTATGAAGAATTAACATCTAAAAGCTGCTAGTAGACGTGGGAAAATAATTTTTCTATTTTCTTGCTGCCATCTCGTGGCCAAAAGTAGGTATTGCAATTTCCATCATATGTAAGAGGGCCTGCCATCAGAGTAATGTACATCCTGTGACATGTAATGACTATCAAGACAAACTGAAACACGGTGTATTAGGCTGTCAATGAGTACTGGACTAGGGTGAAAAACTGCCTGATAATCTACCTATTAACTAGAAGAGTACAAACTGGAGACGGATCCCCTAATACAGAGGGATTAACGTCTGTGCCACATCCAGAACCATTCAGTGTAGGAGTCTGGTGGTTCTACTGGATACTGACAAGTACCCAGCCCCTTTGTTCCCTCTGATAATCATCAGTCCTCCTCTGAATGCCTTCACCACTCTATTCCTGAATAGGTACACATTTAAATATGCTAGCAAGATCAAGGTATTGGGATAACTGTTAGGTTCGCTGTTCAGCAGAGTTGCAGTGAAAACCATCATACACAGTGGCCCTTTCTGGATAAGATTACCTCCCTCTGATCTAACAGGTCAAGATCAAAGCAAGGTGCATTGCAATGTCTGACACCCAGCACACTACAGCATATAAAATACAGGTATCATCGCCTTCCGCATTTGGAACCAGGACCACTTGTTGCAAGTCAATTTGGGCGTATCTCAAGTTATACGAGAGAGGCAAGACATTAAGGACAGTATACACAGTACTGAAATAATAATGTACATATTAAACCACAGCACTTAATAAACAGATACTGCACTTACATTTCACAAAAAAAAAATAAAGCACAGATTGCACTAAGAAATCAAAAGATGCATGTGCTAGCAAACAGTGGGAGCTGAGGAAGAAGCAGTGGTGAAATACTTTATTGTACAGTACAGTAAGTTTCATTTTATAGAATGTAATAGCATACAGGGGGCGGCATGGTGGTGCAGTGGTTAGCACTGTTGCCTCACACCTCTGGGACCCGGGTTCGAGTCTCTGCCTGGGTCACATGGGTGTGGAGTTTGCATGTTCTCCCCGTGTCGTCGTGGGGTTTCCTCCGGGTACTCCGGTTTCCCCCCACAGTCCAAAAACATGCTGAGGCTAATTGGAGTTGCTGAATTGCCCGTAGGTGTGCATGTGTGAGTGAATGGTGTGTGAGTGTGAGCTGTGATGGGCTGGCCCCCCATCCTGGGTTCTTCCCCTGCCTCGTGCCCCATTGATTCCGGGATAGACTCCGGACCCCCTGTGACCCAGTAGGATAAGCGGTTTGGACAATGGATTGGATGGATGGATGCTGAGGCTAACTGGAGTTACTAAATTGTCCCGTAGGTATGCATGTATGAGTGAATAGAGTGTGAGTGTGCCCTGTGATGGGCTGGCTCCCCATCCTGGTTGTTCCCTGCCTCGTGCCCATTGCTTCCGGGATAGGCTCCAGACCCCCCACGACCCAGTAGGATAAGCGGTTTGGACAATGGATGGATGGATGGAAACAGCATACAGATCTTATAAGCACCTGTACTGTGCTATCTGCTCATAGTAGCTGTCCATTGTAGATACATCACTGTATGCATACTGTATTAAGAGCTAGACAAGGGTCATTATATGGCTTGCAGTCCTGCTCATTTTACCTGCACGCGTTACACTAAGTGATTGCACCCACTAATGTCCTCTTTTATCCACTTTCGGGCATCTCTTGATCAGTGTATATTATTTACTATGGACCTTGGAACATACATGCGATTGAACACACACACACACTTACACTAATTACCTAATCATCCATCTGTGCAAGCAGGTAAACATTTACCATCTATGTAAGTATTGCACAATGCATAGAGAGTGTCCCTATCTATATTAAAGGTGACTCAAAAGAAGTCAGACTTCAGTAAAGACTGTAAATTGGCAGCCATAACATAAGCCGTAAATAATTACCAAATGAGTCATCCCCTTTCGGAAACATTTATTTGATATTCTTTCATAACACACAGACATGAGTTTTTTTTTCAACTGTCAGCATCCTTCTCGATTGTCAGAAGCTCTGCGCTAGAGGGAGGTTTACTGGTCTTATACTCTTCTGGCACCTTGTGTGATTCCTGACTTGGGACATCAGTTTGGCTCCTTCTGTATGTGGTTTACATTGTATTTGTTCTTTAAAGTTGCCCCTTCAGAATTAGACAGTGTAACCAGCTTGCCACATATTGCCTGGATGACATAAGGTCCGGTAAAATCCGTTCCGTTCTTCCTCCTTTCCGTCCCCGCTTCCTCATGTTGAACAGAAGCGCCTCATCTCCAACATGATAAACTGTGTTTTGGTACCTCTTTTGTATTCGTTTACCACATGCCTGCTTCTGTTTTTCCTGTTACTAGGAGATGTTTTCAGCTGTTGTTGCTTATTGTCTCAACTACTTTATTTTTTTCATCAAAAAACGTGCCGTAGCTTTTCTCATCGTGGAAGAATAATTGTGGAAAGCTGAAGTGGAAAAACATTCATAGCAATTATTATTATTCACAGATCATTATAAAGAGTCATTTTCTAAAAGCATTAAGAACAATGTATTTTGCTGTATCAAGATATGTTTTTAAATAACTACTTGTCAGTCATAAGAAACTCTTCAACACACATGATCCGATCTTGCCACTAATCATTTTTAATCTCACTTTTGTTGCCAGCAGTTCAGACATTAATGGCTGTGTGTTGAGTTATTTTGAGGGGACATCAAATTTACACCATTATACATGCTGTACACTGATTACTTTACATTCTATCAGAGTTTCATATCTTTAACGTTGTCCCTTGAAAAGATATAATTAAATATTTAACAAAAATGTGTGGGGTGTACTCACTTTTGTGAGATACTGTTTATTATGGGATTGATTGTCAATAATATCAGTAATTCCTGATGTAATGTTAAAAGAATAGAGCCCTGTCTCACACAGTTCTAAAAACAACCTCATAAACAGACTTACCATTTTATGTCATCATTCGTTATCTCATCCAGGCCATTGGTTTGGGGATGATATGCAGCAGTGATCAACGGCAGAACAGGGGCTCTGAACGCAGTATGGATTAATAAGGAATTAACCATCTCTCTCAATATAAAATTAGGATCATTTATTCTCTACAGAGGCCCCCATAGAATAGTGCATCCATCCCCTCACTCATGTTTAGACAGACGTAAGGCAACAGGCCAATGACATTCAGAACAGCAACAACATCAACAATTGTACAGCTAGTTTTAAAATTTAATAAAAAAGACAAACCAATTAGGTAATATTAATGAAATTATTAAAATGTGCAGATTAATAGTCAGAAATAATTTGCGATTTAAGAGCGGAAAGGATACATTAAAACTCAAATACATTTATCCCTTAATAATAAAAAAAAGGTTTTGAATTTTACATCATGATAAATGAGAACTATATGTGATTACTAATTACTGTTGACTAATTTCCTGTCTGGACGTTTCCTCCCTCATTGTTAAAAGTCATTATATGTCTGGGTGCCAGTCAGTGGAAGCACACAGACATGTTGGCCAGCTGTCATATTCATTCATGCACCAGCCCATCAAGTAGAGAATTCAGCACCACGGACAGTGACCTGTGTTACAATGACATCAGGTCATTGGCTCTAAATATTTTTCTAGAAATAACTAAATGGCTCTATTGTAGAAATTTCCAGCCAGAGTCTTGTGGTGCGTTCGTTTTTTCTCTCGGAACTTGGAAATTCCAAATTGGGTGACATCACATCCAACAATCTCCCGTTCAAGCTAGCACAACACGGAACAAACATGGCTGCCTCCATGAATACGCTGCTGTGTTGTTGCTTTATATTTTAGCAGTTATGGAGTAAGATTATTATTTCAGACAAATAAACAAGAAACAGGAACTAGTCAAACCACATTAAAAGCTTTATAAAGTATTTTAGTACATTCATAGCGATATTCTTTTTTCGAGAGGCAAACAAACTACAAACAAACCAAAAACACTAACAAGTCTGGTAAAAATCTGATATTGCATGTTAGGATACTGTTTACGGTCACAATATGGTATTCTCTAAATCGAACACGTGCAATTACATTAATAATTACTAATAATTATAAATAATTAATAATAAATGGGCGGTATGGTCGTGCACTGGTTAGCACTGTTGCCTCACACCTCTGGGACCCAGGTTCAAATCTCGCCTGGGTCACATGTGTGTGGAGTTTGCATGTTCTCCCATGTCGTCGTGGGGTTTCCTCCGGGTACTCCGGTTCCCCCCCCACAGTCCAAAAACATGCTGAGGCTAATTGGACTTGCTAAATTGCCCGTAGGAATGCATGTGAGAGTGCATGGTGTGTGTGAGTGTGCCCTGCGATGGGCTGGCCCCCCATCCTGGTTGTTCCCAGCCTCGTGCCCATTGCTTCGGGATAGGCTCCGGACCCCCCGTGACCCAGTAGGATAAGCAGTTTGGAAAATGGATGGTTGGGATAATAATAAATTTAACAAAATAAACATTTTTAAGGATTTGTAAAATAGAATTAATGTGAGTGTGTAAGCCGCCATGTTGAAATTACGTCACAGGGGCAACTCGGACAAGAAGATTCTGTCAGACATTAACGTCATAAAAGAGGCGTTTCTAATGGGAAGTGATGTTTTTCGTGACGTTTTTGTCCGAGTTGGAGTGAAATAATCAAACGCAGCATGTGTTCCTATTTGAAGAGAATATTCTATTTTTATTCTAAGGAACTACAGAAAATCAGCTCTGCATGTGATCTCCCCTTTACTGCTCGAGCAGGGCACACGCACATCTCACAAGTGTCAAGGCAGCAAGTGCATGCAAACAACTTCTCAGGACGGTTACAGTATAGGACCTTCAGAAAGAGCCAGACTGCGGCGTCATTCAGAGATTCCATTGTCTAAGGCTTGCACTAAAACATTACAGCATATTTAAACAAAGTAGCATGGCACCTGAGTCAGAATCCCTCCCTGCCTTGTTCTGTTCTCTCTTTGTTGTCCCCATTTAGCCAGCACATGTCACTGGCCATCCTGACATCCTCTTTTGATTGTGGGTTTTAAGGATATCAGTGGGTCTGTGTTTTCATAATTGTCCCCCAGGCCACCATGCTGCTCAGCCCTTGATTCCAACTACAGTTGCAATCAGGTGGTTCTCAATCTACTAGGACTGTATAACAGGATTGGCCACCTGTTCTACCTTTACTCGTTCAGCCGCATTCATGAGTCTGGCCTATAGGTTATTCAAAATTTTGTCCTGCCAAATTTACCGGACAGGAGGTGGACACTGCAAATGAATGTGTGAATACTCCAATACCTACATCTTTACAAGTTACCTGAAGTGGTTTGGTAAATGATTGTGAGGTTGGAAGTCCTTCTTGATGTCTGTTTGCAGCTCATCCACCAGCAACTGCACGAGTTGTCGCTCCCAGAGGGAATCCCACTCTCGGTCCGCTGGAGGGTCCATCTCACTGTAGCTGGAGTATGTTTCCATCAGTCACTTGGCGTGGGGCTCACAGAATTTACCAGGCTCCTGTTTAATCTGACGCACCTTAGTCCAGTCCATGCATCTGGGGAACTTCTCTGAAAATCTCTGGCAGATTCTTTGCAGCTATACTTGATATTGGGTACTTGCCGCAACTAAGTAATGGGTTGTTGAATCAAAGTCCCGTTCCATGTCAAAAATAACCCCATTTAGGGTTTTGTTAAACAACTGTCTAATTTGGATGCAGAGGTTCTGCACGGAAGGCCCAGTCTCTGAAGGGCTGTGGCATAGCGAGGCCTGTTCTGCCTGGAATCCGGCAGGTCACTGGCAACATCCCCCAACTCCTTCATCTATAAGGTCGGGAAACCAGAACGTTTACTCCCCCTTATGGATAAGGACATACCAACGTTGGGGCAACTCCTGCATGCCTGAGTCTTCAACCAAGTCCAAAACAAAAGTATACATGTTAGGAAGGGTAATTCAATGGTATGAGACTGAAACTAGAAACTGTAAATCGGATGGAGTTAAATAGCAATACTGTGGAAGAGGCATGGGAATTTTTTAAAAGCACATTGTTGCAAGTGCAAAAGAACTTCATACCCGTTTCCAGAAAAACTAAATCTAGGAAACTGCAACCAAGCTGGTGTCATGACCTGCTTGTACGATCCTCGTGTGTGCACGCCCCCATCATTAACCATGTGTGCTGCCCCGATTGTAACCAGCTGTTTTCTGTCAGTTTGAGTAGTCCTGTGTATTTAGTCCACATTCAAGTCTGTTTCCCCAGTCCTGTCATTGAAATCTCTCGCTGTTGGTACCTGTTTTCATCATAAACCCTCATTCCCGACTCTCCGTTTCCCGGATCCTTGATTCCTCGCTTCCTGCCTGTTCGTCCAGCACGCGATGTCACAGGTGGTTTACTACGAAAATTAAGAATAAAGTCAGGAGCAAAAGGGCTTTCTTCCACAAATGGAAATTAACTAATGATTTCAAAATAAAGCAGGAGTATCTAAGTCTACAGGTTTAGTTAATAACAGTTATAAGGATGACGTTAAAAGTTTCTTCCAATATTTTAACTCCGAAAGAGCTCTAAAAGCTGAAAATCACTCATTTGCAGGATAGTAAGGGCCTTATAATTGAAAATGAAATTGATATAAATGAGTTTAATGATTATTTTACAATGGCTGTTCACAGTAGAATAGCTTACCACCATTTAGTACAAATACAACGATGTCTATGACCAATATATGTATAACTGAGGCTGATGTGGTACAAAGCCTAGCTAAGCTCAAAATAAATAAATCGCAAGGCCCTGATGGCATCTTATCTATAGTTTTAAAAGAGATGAGGGGTATTATTAGCCAACCTTTAACTTTACTATTCCAGAAATCATTATCTGCTGGTGTGGTATCTTCTGATTGATGTTAGATCATGTCTCATGTCCAGAGAGGCTACAACAGGATCTGGATTTAATTAGCGACTGGGCTCATACGTGGCAGATGAAATTTAACATAGATAAATATAAGGTAATCCATGCAGGGAGCAGAAATATAGTAAATATAGTAAAGTACAGATATTTTATGGGTTCCACTGAAATAAAGGTAGCTGATTACGAGAAAGATCTCGGTGTGTATGTTGATACTTCCATGTCCCACTCTTGCCAGTGTGGGGAAGCATTAAAAAAAGGCAATAGGATGTTGGATTAAACTCCACACACCTAGAGATGTAAGTCAAGAGAAGTGATGCTACGATATATAATTCCTTGGTAAGATCCCACCTAGAATTACTGTGTGCAGGTTTGGTCTCCATACCTTCAGAAGGACATTGCTGCCTTGGAAAAGGTGCAACGTAGGATGACTAGAATGATTCCAGCACTTAGAGGAATGTCTTATGAGGAGAGGTACGCTGAGCTGAATCTGTTTAGCCTCAAGCAAAGGAGACTATGGGGGGACATGATCCAGGTATATAAGATTCTAACAGGTCGGGATGCTGTTCAGCCAAATGACCATTTCAATATTAATTTAAAATACTAGAACTCGTGGCCATAGTGGAAATTAGCTGGAGAACATTTAAAAATGAATCTGAGGAAGCACTTCAATTCAATTCAATTTTATTTATATAGCGCTTTTAACGACATGCATTGTCACAAAGCACTTTACATTTAACCGGCCAGAACCCCACCAAGCAAGCCTGAGGCGACAGTGGCAAGGAAACTCCCTCTAGCAGGAAGAAACCTTGAGTGGAACCTAGACTCAGAAGGGGACCCCATCCTCCTCTGGGCGACCAGGAGCATGAAACTGCATTTACATTGACATTCATTAGAGTTCATATAGTTATAAAGTCCCAGTTGGTTTCATGTAGTTATATCCAGGAGTCCAGGTGCGGGTTCACACCGGTGTAGTCGGCTCGGTATCAGCTCGAAAAAGAGAAGATGGAGAAGAGTTATTGCCCTACACCTAACCGGCAGGACTAAAGCAACTATGACAGCCTGCCTAAAAGAGTGACCTGGAAGGAAGCACAGGCATGAGGGTTTACAGAGTTTGGCGTCAAGCCACCTCCCATCCACAGCTTAAGTGATCGGCGAGAGTGGCAGGACGACAGCACCAATCCCCCCTTTCCCCCTTCAATCTCAAATAACTATGAACCTCCAGATTTCCCATTCACCTTAGAAAAGAAGATTTAACTATCCAAAAGACTGGCGAAAGAGGTACATCTTAAGCCTTGACTTAAAAGCAGAGATTGTGTCTGAGTTCCGAACACTAATAGGAAGTTTATTCCATAGCTGTGGTGCTTTATGAGCAAATGCTCTTCCCCCAAAGGTAATGTTCTTTATTCTGGGTACGGATAGAATACCTCCATCTCGTCATCTAAGTGTATGATTCGGAACGCAAATGAGGTCACTCACATACTGCGGTGCAAGACCATTTACAGCTTTATAGGTTAAGAGCAGTGTTTTGTAGTCAACACGAAATCTAACTGGCAGCCAGTGCAGTGAAGATAAAATTGGGGTAATATGATTATATGTTTTAGTTTAACTATTGCTAGTAGCGGTTCAATCAATGCTGGGAGCATCGCTGAATAATTTTGATGGAACAGGTTCTAGCATACAAGTAGATGAATTTGAAGATAAAATTAAGTACATCAGTTCTGACTGGTTAACCAATATTCAATATTCAAAATGTTCTGTTTAATTGAGCATATTTTTGGTCAAAAAGTTTCATAAAGTCGTCACTGGAAAATAACCAGTGGTCTGGTTATTAGTCAGCTTGGACACCAAAGTAAATAGGAATCTAGGGATTATTTTTGTTTATTTCAATTAGTTCTGATAGATACTAGATGATTTGGCGGCACTAAGAGCCTTTTTGTAGCTACCCATAGCCTCTTTCCATGCTAGTTCGAACACCACTAGTTTAGTATGATGCCACTTACATTCTGTAAGGACATAAAACTTATAGGTCCTGCAGGCCCCCAACTCTGATCAGCCTGCATCAGTCTATTTCAGAGCTCCGCTGGCCCAGGCAAGACTGGACTCAACTCGTCAAACCACCCCTTTTAAGGAAGGCAAAGGCCTGCCGGCTCCTGAGAGACTGGATAGGAATAACTGGAGCAGCACAGAAAAAGCAAGACCTTTCACCCCCGGAGTGACCAGAGTTCCACAATCAATCCACAGCAACAACAGCTGTCAGCCTCCAGACACAGACACCTTTTCCACTATAAACAGGATAACTCAGCACACATAGATGTTAGGGACAAATACACGCATGTTTGGTCTCGTTTGAATAGGCATGAGACGAGGAGTATTATACTCTCAGATTAAAGGCAGTATAGCTTTTCCTAAGAGAAATACAGAAACTTCGGCTCAACCCACCAAACTGAGAGAGATTCTCTCATGGTAGAACAAGGGAATTACAACCACCCCCTAAAGTGATCTGATTGGCTGGGGACTTGAGAACCAAGGTCAGCAATGCCCCTAAAATTAACCATTGACCGAAATTAGTCAGTCTTCAGAAACATGCCATCACCTGGTCTGGATACTTAAGGAAGGGCATCAGAAGTAGTCGGGGAGTCACTCTGTAATCAGAGCTCCCGCAGAGAACTGGGTGAAAGTCTATCTGTAGTCAGATACTTTCCACAGAACTTTGTTCACTCTCAGCTGAGGAATGTGAATACATGATATGAAGACAACTGGATCACAACTGGATCACGGGGGAATCATAAGCAGGGAAGAACACACAGGCAAACAGCAGCAGCAACATTAAAGGCAGGACTGAGAAGCACATTTATACAAGGCTAAGCAGGGAGCAAACTAGAGGCACCTGAAATGAGTAACACAAGGGCAGAAGGAGAGGTAAAACAAACGCGGAACAGGCATGGCACGTTATACCACACTAGGGAGGAAACGGGAGGTTCAGGAGGGCAGGGTGTGGCAGGGATCCGTTTCAAAATTTAATTTTGGCTTGTACAAACCTTGGTAAAAAGCTGCAAAAGATCGATCAACCACTTTCTGAGCTATTGTCTTAACAAACAAAGCATCTGTTGGGGTGGCGGTGTCTGGGGAATACCATGTGTAAATACACCTTGTGAAGATTTATATGTAAAACAAAATATTTTTTGATTCTATCACACATATAGAAATTATCCATCCATCCATTTTCCAAACCGCTTATCCTATTGGGTCGCGGGGGGTCCGGAGCCTATCCCAGAATCAATGGGCACGAGGCAGGGAACAACCCAGGATGGGGGGCCAGCCCATCGCAGGGCACACTCACACACCATCCACTCACACACACACACCTACGGGCAATTCAGCAACTCCAATTAGCCCCAGCATGTTTTTGGACTGTGGGGGGAAACCGGAGTACCCAGAGGAAACCCCACAACGACATGGGGAGAACATGCAAACTCCACACACATGTGACCCAGGCGGAGACACGAACCCGGGTCCCAGAGGTGTGAGGCGACAGTGCTAACCACTGCACCACCATGCCGCCCCTTATAGAAATTATTCTAGGTTTAAATAGTAATTTAGCTGAGTAACTAGGCTGAAATTCTAGATAGTTGCAATTTTAAGAATTATTACTATTATTCACATCTTTAAGCATGCAGTTGGATGACGGATGGATGGATATTCAGCCACCAGAAATGCCAATTGTTGTTAAGAGGATCAAAGTCTGCAAAGTAGTATGCAGGGTTTAAGGCCAGAACACAGCATACTCTCCGACAGAAAGCATAAAGTTCACTGGGGGAATTTCTGTGGCCACTGCCTGAACAGCATGTGTGGAGAATGTTTATGAGGGTCGAGCCATGCAGAGCTGCTGGCCCTGGCATGTAATGATGAATCACAAATCAGTTAAAAATCGGTGCAAATGCATGAAGATTTAAACCGGCTGATGTGGAAAATGAATCACTATTGTAGGAGTACTTCACAGTACTTTAACAGAAAAACTGGTGTAATATTACATTTGATTTCACAATGTGAGTTTGACGTCAGATGTCACTGCGTATCACGTCGACATCGTACGTCAGTTTTTGGTTTTGAGCGAACGCGAGATGATGAATGAATTGAAACTGAGGACGGCACAGTGGTTAGTGCTGGCTTCGGTCCAGGGCCCTTTCTGTGTGGAGTTCGCATGCTCTCCCCGTTTTCGCCCGGGGACTCCAGGTTCCTCCCACGGTCCAAAAGCATGCAGGATAGGTTGACTGGTGAGTCTAAATTGGCCTGTAGTTGTGTGAGTGTGTGCGACCTGCAGTGTGTAGGTGACTGCCTGGGCTTGGTTACCTGTCTGCGCCCCTTGTTCCCGGGATAGGCTCCGGTCTCCCCCGCGATCTCAGTTGGGATTAAGTGGGTTTCAGAAAATGGATGGATGGACGCACCGCCCGATCTTCAATTGGCGGTGTGGCAGCATATTAGCTTTCCGGTAATCACAAACGAGGAGGAAACAGCGAGAAAAGCACAGACAAGACATAAAACTGCATGCAAACATTGTAATAGACTGAAACATACACAAACAGGTCCACTGGCACCACCGTGAGCTGAGTGAAGATTATTAAAAGGGCAAAGCACGCTAAAAAGCTGCACATGCAAACCATAGCTTATTTATTTGATTATTTTTTTTTATTTACTTATTTTGATTTGGGATTTTTTTCAACAGTATTTTATTCAAATTCAGTTGCACTGTTCACAACAGTGTCAACAGTTCAGAAAGATAAATATAAGAATATTTTTGAATATATTTGTCTGCAGCTCATTCTGCAAAAATTGAGAAAATTGTATCGTGAACTCAGAATCGTGAATCGTATCAAATGGTGAGTTGAATGTTTC